>NW_027332071.1:488172-694274 GCF_048418815.1 Hemitrygon akajei
CTCTGTTTCTCTCTGTCTCTCTCTCCCACTGTTCCTCTCTCACTCTCTCCCCGCCCTCTCTCTCTCTCTTGCTGTCTCTCTCCCTCTCTCCATCCCTTTCTCCCCACCCTCTCTCTCTCTCTTTCTCTCTGTCTCACTCTCTCTCTGTCTCTCCCTCCCTCTGTCCTCCCTCTCTTTCTCTCTGTCTCTCACTGTCTGTTCCTCTCACTCCCTCTCCCTCACTCTCTCTCTTTCTGTCTCTCACTCTCTCCCCACTCTCTCTCTGTCTCTCCCTCTCTGTCTCTCTCCCTCTCTTTCTCTGTCTCTGTCTCTCTCTCTCACACTCTCCCCACCCTCTCTCTCTCTATGTGTCTCTCTGTCTCTCTCCTTCTCTCTCTGTGTATCTCGCTCTCCCTCTCTCTGTCTCTCCCTCTCTATCTGTTCCTCTCTCTCTGTCTCTCTTCCTCTCTCTGTCTCTCCCACTCTCCCACTCTCTCTCCTCTCTCCTTCTCACTCTCTGCCTCTCTCTCTGTCTCACTCTCTCTCCAACACCCTCTCTGTATCTCTCCCTCTCGCCGCCCCTCTCTCTCTCTCTCTCTCTCTCTCTCTCTCTCTCTCTCACTCCCTGTTCCTCTCTCTCTCAATCATCCTGTCCCTCTCTCTCTGTCTCTCTCACTCTCTGTTCCTCTCTCTCTGTCTCTCCCTCTCTCTTCCTCTCTCTCTGTCTCTCTCTCCCTCTTTTCCTCTCTCTCTGCCTCTCTCCCCCTCTCTCTCTCTGCCTCTGTCTCTCTCCCCTCTCCCCTCTCACTCTCTCCCACCCTCTCTGTCTCTGCCTGTCTCTCTGTCTCTCTCTCTTTCTCTCTGTATCTCGCTCTCCCCTTTCTCTCCCTCTCTCCTTCTCTCTCTTTTCCTCTACCCCTCTGCCCTCTCTCTCCCACGTTTCCTCTCTGTCTCTCACCCCCCTCACTCTGTCTCTCTCTTTCTGTCTCTCTCTCACTCTCTTTCTCTCTCTCCCTTTCTCTCTCTCTCCCTCCCTCCCTCTCTCCCCACCCTCTCTCTCTCTGCCTGACTCTCTCCTTCTCTCTCTATGTATCTCGCTCTCCCCTCTGTCTCTCCCTCTCTCTCTCTGTCTCTCTGCCTCTCTCTCTGTTCCTCTCTCTGCCTTTCTCTCTGGTCGCTCTCACTCTCTCTCTTGCTTTCCCTCTCTGTCAGTCTCTCTCACTCCCCGTTCCTCTCACTCTCTGTTCCGCTCTCTCTGTCTCTCTCCCTCGCTCTCTGTCTCTCCCTCTCTCTCTTCCTCTCTGTCACGCTCTCTCCATCACTCTCACTGCCTCTCTCTCACTCACTCACTCACTCTCTCTTTCTCCTCCTCTGTCTGTCTCTCACTCTCTCCACACCCTCTCTCTTCCCCTCTCTGTCTGTCTCCCTCTCTCACTCTCTCTCAATCTCTCACTCCCTCTCTCTCTCTTTTCTCTCTGTCTGTCTCTCCCTGTCTCTCTCTCTGTCCCCTCTCTCGCTCAGTCTCTCTCCCCACCCCTCTCTCTCTGTCTCCCTCTCTCCTCTTTCCCTCTCCATCTCTCCCTCTGTCTGTCTCTCTCTCAGTCTCTGTTTCTCTCTCTCTTTCTCTGTCTCTCTCTTTCTGTCTCTGTCTCTCTCCCTCTCACTCTCTCCCACCCTCTCTCTGTCTCCCTCTCTGTTCCTCTCTCTCTGCCTGTCTCCCTGTCTCTCTCCATCTTTCCCTCTCTCTGTGTCTGTCCCTCTCACACTCTGTTCCTCTCTCACCCTGTCTCACTCTCTCCCCACCCTCTCTTCCTCTCTCTGTCTCTTTCCCTCTCTCCATCTCTCCCTCTCGCTCTCTTTCTGTCTCTCTGTCCCTCTCTCTCTGTCTCTCTCCCTCTCTCCCCATCCTCTCTCTCTCTTTGTCTCTCCCTCTCTCTGCCCCTCTCTCTCTTTGCCTCTCTCTCTGTCTCACTCTCTCTCCAACACCCCTCTCAGTCTCTCTCCCTCTCTCCACCCCACTCTCTCTCTCTCACACTCCCTGT
Source organism: Hemitrygon akajei (assembly GCF_048418815.1). Taxonomy (NCBI): domain Eukaryota; kingdom Metazoa; phylum Chordata; class Chondrichthyes; order Myliobatiformes; family Dasyatidae; genus Hemitrygon; species Hemitrygon akajei. The sequence goes on from NW_027332071.1 coordinate 490,194, forward strand.
TTCCTCTCTGTCCCCCCTCTCTCTCTGTCTCTCTCACTCTCTGTTCCTCTCTCTCTGTCTCTCTCTCCCAGTTTTCCTTTCTCTCTCTCCCCCCTCCCTCTGTCTCTCTCTTCTGTCTCTCTCACTCTCTTTGTCTCTCTCTTTCTGTCTCCCTGTCTCCCCCTCTCTCTCTATCTCTCCTCTCTCTATCCCTCCCTCTCTCTCTCTCCCTCTCTCTCGCACTCTCTCCCCACCCGCTCTCTCTGTCTCTCCTCCCTCGCTCTCTGTTCCTCTCTCTCTGCCTGCCTCTGTCTCTCCCACTTTCTCTCGCCCTCCCTCTGTCTGTCTGTCTCACTCCCTGTTCCTCTCTCTCTCACTCTCTGTCCCTCTCTCTCTCACTCTCTGTTCCTCTCTCTCTCTGTCTCTCTTCCTCTCTCCCTCTCTCTCTGTCTCTCTCTTCCACTTTTCCTCTCTCTCTGCCTCTCTCCCCCTCTCTCTTTCTCTTCTGTCTGTCTCACTCTCTTTCTGTCTCTCTCCCTTTCACTCCCTCCCCACCCTCTCTCTCTCTACGTGTCTGTCTCTCCTCTCTCTGTGTATCTCGCTCTCCCTCTCTTCCCTCTCTCTCTCTGCCTGTTTCTCTGTCTCACTCTCTCTCTCTTGCTCTCCCACTCTCTCTGTCTCTCCCACTCCCTGTTCTTCTCTCTCTCACTTTGTTCCTCTCTCTCTCCCACTCTCCCTCCCTCTCCTTCTCTCTCTGCCTCGCTCCCCCTCTATCTGTCTCACTCTTTCTCTCTCCCTTTCACTCTCTCCCCCTCTGTCTCTCTCTCCCTCTCACTCTCTCCCCACCGTCTCTCTCTCTGCCTGTCTCTGACTCTCGTTCTCTCTCACTCTCTGTATCTCGCTGCCTCTCTCTCTCCCTCTCTCTCTGTTCCACTCTCTCTGCCTGCCTCTGTCTCTCTCACTTTCTCTCTTGCCCTCCCTCTCTGTCTGTCTGTCTCACTCCCTGTTCCTCTCCCTTTCACTCTCTGTCCCTCTCTCTCTCAGTCTCTTTCACTCTCTTTTCATTTCTCTCTCCCTCTCTCTCTGTCTCTCTCTCCCTCTCTTTCCTCTCTCTCTGCCTCTCTCCCCCTCTCTCTGTCTCTCTCTCCCAATCCCTCTCACTCTCTCCCCACCCTCTATGTCTCTGCCTGTCTCTCTGTCTCTCCCTCTCTCTGTTCCTCTCTCTCTGCCCTGTCTCTCTCTCTCTCTCTCTTGCTTTCCCTCTCTGTCTCTCTCTCACTCCGTTCCTCTCTCACTCTCTGTTCCGCTCTCTCTGTCTCTCTCCCTCGCTCTCTCTCTCCCTCTCTCTCTTCCTCTCTCCCTCTCTCTCACGCTCTCTCCATCACCTCTCTCTGCCTCTCTCTCTGTCTGTCTCTTACTCTCTCCACACCCTCTCTCTCTGCCTGTCTCTACTTCTCTCTCTCTGTATCTCGCTCTCCCTCTCTCCCTCTCTCTGTCTCTCTCTCTCTCTCACTCTGTTCCTCTCTCTCCCTCTCTCTCTGTTTCTCTCTCTCTGTCTCTCTCTCCCACTGTTCCTTTCTCACTCTCTCACCACCCTCTCTCACTCTCTCCCTCTCTTGCTGTCTCTCTCCCTCTCTCCATCCCTCTCTCCCCACCCTCTCCCTCTCTCTGTCTCCGCCCCCCCCTCTCTCTCTTTCTCTCTCTGTCTCACTCTCTGTTCCACTCACTCCCTCTCCCTCTCTCTCTCTTTCTGTCTCTCACTCTCTCCCCACTCTCTCTCTGTCTTTCACCCTCTCTGTCTCTCTCCCTCTCTCTCTCCCTCTCTTTCTCTGTCTCTGTCTCTCTCTCTCACTGCCTGTCTCTCCTTCTCTCTCTGTATCTCGCTCTCCCTCTGTCTCTCTCCCTCTCTCTCCATCTCGCTCCCTCTGTCTCTCTCCCACTCTCTCTCCCTCTCTCTCTCACTCTCTCCCCACCCTCTCTCTGTCTCCCTCCCTCTCTCTGTGTTCCCTATCTCTGCCTGCCTCTGTCTCTCTCACTCTCTCTTTTGCCCTCCCTCTCTGTCTGTCTCTCACTCACTCCTGTTCCTCTCTCTCACTCTCTCCCCACTCTCACTCTCTGTCTCTCTCCCTTTCTCTCTCTCTCCCCCTCTGTCTCTCCCTCTCCCTCTCCCTTTCACTCTCTCCCCACCCTCTCTCTCTACGTGTCTCTCTGTCTCTCTCCCTCTCTCTCTGTTCCTCTCTGCCTGTTTCTCTGTCTCTCTCACTCTCTCTCTCTTGCTCTCCCACTCTCTCTGTCTCTCTCACTCCCTGTTACTCTCTCTCTCTCATTCTGTTCCTCTCTCTCTGTCTCTCTCCCTTTCTCTCTCTCTCCCCCTCTGTCTCTCCCTCTCCCTTTCACTCTCTCTCCACCCTCTCTCTCTCTACGTGTCTGTCTCTCCTCTCTTTGTGTATCTCGCTCTCTCTCTCTCTCCCTCTCTCTCTCTGCCTGTTTCTCTGTCTCTCTCACTCTCTCTGTCTTGCTCTCCCACTCTCTCTGTCTCTCCCTCTCTCTCTTCCTCTTTCCCTCTCTCTCACACTCTCTCCATCACTCTCTCTGCCTCTCTCTCACTCACTCACTCACTCTATCTTTCGCTCTCTCTGTCTGTCTCTCACTCTCTCCACACCCTCTCTCTCTGCCTGTCTCTCCTTCTCTCTCTCTGTATCTCGCTCTCCCTCTCTCTCCATCTCTCCCTCTCTCTGTCTCACTCTGTTCCTCTCTCTCCCTCTCTCTGTTTCTCTCTCTCTGTCTCTCTCTCCCACTGTTCCTCTCCTCACTCTCTCCCCGCCCTCTCTCTCTCTCGCTGTCTCTCTCCCTCTCTCCATCCCTTTCTCCCCACCCTCTCTCTCTCTCTTCTCTCTCTGTCTCACTCTCTCTCTGTCTCTCCCCTCCCTCTGTCTCCCTCTCTTTCTCTCTCTCACTGTCTGTTCCTCTCACTCCCTCTCCCTCTCTCTCTCTCTTTCTGTCTCTCACTCTCTCCCCACTCTCTCTCTGTCTCCTCCCTCTCTGTCTCTCTCCCTCTCTTTCTCTGTCTCTGTCTCTCTCTCTCACACTCTCCCCACCCTCTCTCTCTCTACGTGTCTCTCTGTCTCTCTCCTTCTCTCTCTGTGTATCTCGCTCTCCCTCTCTCTGTCTCCCTCTCTATCTGTTCCTCTCTCTCTGTCTCTCTTCCTCTCTCTGTCTCTCCCACTCTCCCACTCTCTCTCCCTCTCTCCTTCTCACTCTGCCTCTCTCTCTGTCTCACTCTCTCTCCAACACCCTCTCTGTATCTCTCCCTCTCGCCGCCTCTCTCTCTCTCTCTCTCTCTCTCTCTCTCTCTCTCTCTCTCTCTCTCTCTCTCTCTCTCTCTCTCTCTCTCACTCCCTGTTCCTCTCTCTCTCAATCTCTGTCCCTCTCTCTCTGTCTCTCCCTCTCTCTTCCTCTCCCTCTGTCTCTCTCCCTCTCCCTCTCACTCTCTCCCCACCCTCTCGCTCTCCCTTTCTCTCCCTCTCTCCTTCTCTCTCTTTTCCTCTACCCCTCTGCCTCTCTCTCCCACGTTTCCTCTCTGTCTCTCACCCCCCTCACTCTGTCTCTCTCTTTCTGTCTCTCTCTCACTCTCTTTCCTCTCTCTCCCTTTCTCTCTCTCTCCTCTGTCTCTCCCTCTCTCTCTGTCTCTCTCTCCCTCTCCCTCTCTCCCCACCCTCTCTCTCTCTGCCTGTCTCTCTCCTTCTCTCTCTATGTATCTCGCTCTCCCTCTGTCTCTCCCTCTCTCTCTCTGTCTCTCTGCCTCTCTCTCTGTTCCTCTCTCTCTGCCTTTCTCTCTGTCGCTCTCACTCTCTCTCTTGCTTTCCCTCTCTGTCAGTCTCTCTCACTCCCCGTTCCTCTCACTCTCTGTTCCGCTCTCTCTGTCTCTCTCCCTCGCTCTCCTGTCTCTCCCTCTCTCTCTTCCTCTCTGTCACGCTCTCTCCATCACTCTCACTGCCTCTCTCTCTCTCACTCACTCACTCTCTCTTTTCTCTCTCTCTGTCTGTCTCTCACTCTCTCCACACCCTCTCTCTCTTCCCCTCTCTGTCTGTCTCCCTCTCTCACTCTCTCTCAATCTCTCACTCCCTCTCTCTCTCTTTCTCTCTGTCTGTCTCTCCCTGTCTCTCTCTCTGTCCCTCTCTCGCTCAGTCTCTCTCCCCACCCTCTCTCTCTGTCTCCCTCTCTCTCTTTCCCTCTCCATCTCTCCCTCTGTCTGTCTCTCTCTCAGTCTCTGTTTCTCTCTCTCTTTCTCTGTCTCTCTCTTTCTGTCTCTGTCTCTCTCCCTCTCACTCTCTCCCACCCTCTCTCTGTCTCCCTCTCTGTTCCTCTCTCTCTGCCTGTCTCCCTGCTCTCTCCATCTTTCCCTCTCTCTGTGTCTGTCCCTCTCACACTCTGTTCCTCTCTCACCCTGTCTCACTCTCTCCCCACCCTCTCTTCCTCTCTCTGTCTCTTTCCCTCTCTCCATCTCTCCCTCTCGCTCTTTCTGTCTCTCTGTCCCTCTCTCTCTGTCTCTCTCCCTCTCTCCCCATCCTCTCTCTCTCTTTGTCTCTCCCTCTCTCTGCCCCCTCGTCTCTCTTTGCCTCTCTCTCTGTCTCACTCTCTCTCCAACACCCTCTCAGTCTCTCTCCCTCTCTCCGCCCCACTCTCTCTCTCTCACACTCCCTGTTCCTCTCTCTGTCATTCTCTGTCCCCCTCTCTCTCTGTCTCTCTCACTCTCTGTTCCTCTCTCTCTGTCTCTCTCTCCCACTTTTCCTTTCTCTCTCTCCCCCCCTCCCTCTGTCTCTCTCTTTCTGTCTCTCTCACTCTCTTTCTGTCTCACTCCCTTCCTCTCTCTCGCCCTCTCTCTCTCTGTCTCTCTCTCCCTCTCACTCAATTTCTCACTCCCTCTCCCTCTGTCTTCATCTGTCTCTCCCTCTCTGACTCCCTCTCTCTCACCCTCTCCCCACCCTGTCTCTCCCTCTCTTTCTCTCTGCCTCTGTCTCTCTCTCTCACTGTTCCTCTCTCCCTCTCTTTGTCTCTCTCTTTCTGTCTCCCTGTCTCCCCCCTCTCTCTCTATCTCTCCCTCTCTCTATCCCTCCCTCTCTCTCTCTCCCTCTCTCTCGCACTCTCTCCCCACCCGCTCTCTCTGTCTCTCCTCCCTCGCTCTCTGTTCCTCTCTCTCTGCATGCCTCTGTCTCTCCCACTTTCTCTCTTGCCCTCCCTCTGTCTGTCTGTCTCACTCCCTGTTCCTCTCTCTCTCACTCTCTGTCCCTCTCTCTCACACTCTCTGTTCCTCTCTCTCTCTCTCTCTCTTCCTCTCTCCCTCTCTCTCTGTCTCTCTCTTCCACTTTTCCTCTCTCTCTGCCTCTCTCCCCCTCTCTCTTTCTCTTTCTGTCTGTCTCACTCTCTTTCTGTCTCTCTCCCTTTCACTCCCTCCCCACCCTCTCTCTCTCTACGTGTCTGTCTCTCCTCTCTCTGTGTATCTCGCTCTCCCTCTCTCTCCCTCTCTCTCTCTGCCTGTTTCTCTGTCTCTCTCACTCTCTCTCTCTTGCTCTCCCACTCTCTCTGTCTCTCCCACTCCCTGGTTCATCTCTCTCTCACTTTGTTCCTCTCTCTCTCCCACTCTCCCTCCCTCTCCTTCTCTCTCTGCCTCGCTCCCCCCTCTATCTGTCTCACTCTTTCTCTCTCCCTTTCTTTCTCTCTCCCTTTCTCTCTCTCCCCTCTGTCTCTCTCCCTCTCACTCTCTCCCCACCCTCTCTCTCTCTGCCTGTCTCTGACTCTCGTTCTCTCTCACTCTCTGTATCTCGCTGCCTCTCTCTCTCCCTCTCTCTCTGTTCCACTCTCTCTGCCTGCCTCTGTCTCTCTCACTTTCTCTCTTGCCCTCCCTCTCTGTCTGTCTGTCTCACTCCCTGTTCCTCTCCCTTTCACTCTCTGTCCCTCTCTCTCTCAGTCTCTTTCACTCTCTTTTCATTTCTCTCTCCCTCTCTCTCTGTCTCTCTCTCCCTCTTTTCTCCTCTCTCTGCCTCTCTCCCCCCTCTCTCTCTGTCTCTCTCTCCCAATCCCTCTCACTCTCTCCCCACCCTCTATGTCTCTGCCTGTCTCTCTGTCTCTCCCTCTCTCTGTTCCTCTCTCTCCTGCCTGTCTCTCTCTCTCTCTCTCTCTCTCTCTTGCTTTCCCTCTCTGTCCTCTCTCTCACTCCGTTCCTCTCTCACTCTCTGTTCCGCTCTCTCTGTCTCTCTCCCTCGCTCTCTGTCTCTCCCTCTCTCTCTTCCTCTCTCCCTCTCTCTCACGCTCTCTCCATCACTCTCTCTGCCTCTCTCTCTGTCTGTCTCTTACTCTCTCCACACCCTCTCTCTCTGCCTGTCTCTACTTCTCTCTCTCTGTATCTTGCTCTCCCTCTCTCCCTCTCTCTGTCTCTCTCTCTCTCTCTCTCTGTTCCTCTCTCTTCCTCTCTCTCTGTTTCTCTCTCTCTGTCCTCTCTCCCACTGTCCTTTCTCACTCTCTCACCACCCTCTCTCACTCTCTCTCTCTCTCTTGCTGTCTCTCTCCCTCTCTCCCTCCCTCTCTCCCCACCCTCTCCCTCTCTCTGTCTCCGCCCCCCCTCTCTCTCTCTTTCTCTGTCTCACTCTCTGTTCCACTCACTCCCTCTCCCTCTCTCTCTCTTTCTGTCTCTCACTCTCTCCCCACTCTCTCTCTGTCTCTCACCCTCTCTGTTTCTCTCCCTCTCTCTCTCCCTCTCTTTCTCTGTCTCTGTCTCTCTCTCTCACTGCCTGTCTCTCCTTCTCTCTCTCTGTATCTCGCTCTCCCTCTGTCTCCATCTCGCTCCCTCTGTCTCTCTCACTCTCTCCCCACCCTCTCTCTCTGTCTCCCTCCCTCTCTGTGTTCCTATCTCTGCCTGCCTCTGTCTCTCTCACTCTCTCTTTTGCCCTCCCTCTCTGTCTGTCTCTCACTCACTCCTGTTCCTCTCTCTCACTCTCTCCCCACTCTCTCTCTCTGTCTCTCTCCCTTTCTCTCTCTCTCCCCCCTCTGTCTCTCCCTCTCCCTCTCCCTTTCACTCTCTCCCCACCCTCTCTCTCTACGTGTCTCTCTGTCTCTCTCCCTCTCTCCCTGTTCCTCTCTGCCTGTTTCTCTGTCTCTCTCACTCTCTCTCTCTTGCTCTCCCACCTCTCTGTCTCTCTCACTCCCTGTTACTCTCTCTCTCTCATTCTGTTCCTCTCTCTCTGTCTCTCTCCCTTTCTCTCTCTCTCCCCCTCTGTCTCTCCCTCTCCCTTTCACTCTCTCTCCACCCTCTCTCTCTCTACGTGTCTGTCTCTCCTCTCTTTGTGTATCTCGCTCTCTCTCTCTCTCCCTCTCTCTCTCTGCCTGTTTCTCTGTCTCTCTCACTCTCTCTGTCTTGCTCTCCCACTCTCTCTGTCTCTCCCTCTCTCTCTTCCTCTTTCCCTCTCTCTCACACTCTCTCCATCACTCTCTCTGCCTCTCTCTCACTCACTCACTCACTCTATCTTTCGCTCTCTCTGTCTGTCTCTCACTCTCTCCACACCCTCTCTCTCTGCCTGTCTCTCCTTCTCTCTCTCTGTATCTCGCTCTCCCTCTCTCTCCATCTCTCCCTCTCTCTGTCTCACTCTGTTCCTCTCTCTCCCTCTCTCTGTTTCTCTCTCTCTGTCTCTCTCTCCCACTGTTCCTCTCTCACTCTCTCCCCGCCCTCTCTCTCTCTCTCTTGCTGTCTCTCTCCCTCTCTCCATCCCTTTCTCCCCACCCTCTCTCTCTCTCTTTCTCTCTCTGTCTCACTCTCTCTCCAACACCCTCTCTGTATCTCTCCCTCTCGCCGCCTCTCTCTCTCTCTCTCTCTCTCTCTCTCTCTCTCCTCTCTCCTCTCCTCTCTCTCTCTCTCTCTCTCTCTCTCTCTCTCACTCCCTGTTCCTCTCTCTCTCAATCTCTGTCCCTCTCTCTCTGTCTCTCTCACTCTCTGTTCCTCTCTCTCTGTCTCTCCCTCTCTCTTCCTCTCTCTCTGTCTCTCTCTCCCACTTTTCCTCTCTCTCTGCCTCTCTCCCCCTCTCTCTCTCTCCCTCTGTCTCTCTCCCTCTCCTCTCACTCTCCTCCCCCACCCTCTCTGTCTCTGCCTGTCTCTCTGTCTCTCCCTCTCTCTCTTTCTCTCTGTATCTCGCTCTCCCTTTCTCTCCCTCTCTCCTTCTCTCTCTTTTCCTCTACCCCTCTGCCTCTCTCTCCCACGTTTCCTCTCTGTCTCTCACCCCCTCACTCTGTCTCTCCTCTTTCTGTCTCTCTCTCACTCTCTTTCTCTCTCTCCCTTTCTCTCTCTCTCCCTCTCTGTCTCTCCCTCTCTCTCTGTCTCTCTCTCCCTCTCCCTCTCTCCCCACCCTCTCTCTCTCTGCTGTCTCTCTCCTTCTCTCTCTATGTATCTCGCTCTCCCTCTGTCTCTCCCTCTCTCTCTCTGTCTCTCTGCCTCTCTCTCTGTTCCTCTCTCTCTGCCTTTCTCTCTGTCGCTCTCACTCTCTCTCTTGCTTTCCCTCTCTGTCAGTCTCTCTCACTCCCCGTTCCTCTCACTCTCTGTTCCGCTCTCTCTGTCTCTCTCCCTCTCTCCATCTCTCCCTCTCGCTCTCTTTCTGTCTCTCTGTCCCTCTCTCTCTGTCTCTCTCCCTCTCTCCCCATCCCTCTCTCTCTCTTTGTCTCTCCCTCTCTCTGCCCCTCTCTCTCTTTGCCTCTCTCTCTGTCTCACTCTCTCTCCAACACCCTCTCAGTCTCTCTCCCTCTCTCCGCCCCACTCTCTCTCTCACACACTCCCTGTTCCTCTCTCTGTCAATCTCTGTCCCCCTCTCTCTCTGACTCTCTCACTCTGTTCCTCTCTCTCTGTCTCTCTCTCCCACTTTTCCTCTCTCTCTCCCCCCCTCCCTCTGTCTCTCTCTTTCTGTCTCTCTCACTCTCTTTCTGTCTCACTCCCTTCCTCTCTCTCGCCCCTCTCTCTCTCTGTCTCTCTCTCCCTCTCACTCAATTTCTCACCCCTCTCCTCTGTCTTCATCTGTCTCTCCCTCTCTGACTCCCTCTCTCTCACCCTCTCCCCACCCTGTCTCTCCCTCTCTTTCTCTCTGCCTCTGTCTCTCTCTCTCACTGTTCCTCTCTCCCTCTCTTTGTCTCTCTCTTTCTGTCTCCCTGTCTCCCCCTCTCTCTCTATCTCTCCCTCTCTCTATCCCTCCCTCTCTCTCTCCCTCTCTCTCTCACTCTCTCCCCACCCGCTCTCTCTGTCTCTCTCCCTCGCTCTGTTCCTCTCTGCATGCCTCTGTCTCTCCCACTTTCTCTCTTGCCCTCCCTCTGTCTGTCTGTCTCACTCCCTGTTCCTCTCTCTCTCACTCTCTGTCCCTCTCTCTCTCACTCTCTGTTCCTCTCTCTCTCTGTCTCTCTTCCTCTCTCCCTCTCTCTCTGTCTCTCTCTTCCACTTTTCCTCTCTCTCTGCCTCTCTCCCCCCTCTCTCTTTTCTTTCTGTCTGTCTCACTCTCTTTCTGTCTCTCTCCCTTTCTCTCTCTCTCCCACTCTCCCTCTCCCTTTCACTCCCTCCCCACCCCTCTCTCTCTCTCTACGTGTCTGTCTCTCCTCTCTCTGTGTATCTCGCTCTCCCTCTCTCTCCCTCTCTCTCTCTGCCTGTTTCTCTGTCTCTCACTCTCTCTCTCTTGCTCTCCCACTCTCTGTCTCTCCCACTCCCTGTTCATCTCTCTCACTCTGATCCTCTCTCTCTGCCTCTCTCCCTCTCCCCACTCTCTCTCTGTCTCTCACCCTCTCTGTCTCCCTCTCTTTCTCTGTCTCTGTCTCTCTCTCTCCTCACCCTCTCTCTCTCTGCCTGTCCTTCTCTCTCTCTGTATCTCGCTCTCCCTCTCTCTGTCTCTCTCCCTCTCTCCTCCATCTCTCTCCCTCTGTCTCTCTCCCACTCTCTCTCCCTCTCCCTCTCTCCCTCTCTCTCTCTCACTCTCTCCCCACCCTCTCTCTCTGTCTCCCTCCCTCTCTCTCTGTTCCTATGACTGCCTGCCTCTGTCTCTCTCACTCTCTCTCTTGCCCTCCCTCTCTGTCTGTCTCTCACTCACTCCCTGTTCCTCTCTCTCTCATTCTCTGTCTCTCTCTGTCTCTCTCACTCTCTGTTCATCTCTCTCTCTCCCCCTCTGTCTCTTTCTCTGTCTCTCTCCCTTTCTCTCTCTCCCAACCCTCTCTCTCTCTACGTGTCTGTCTCTCCTCTCTCTGTGTATCTCGCTCTCCCCCTCTCTCTCTGTTCCTCTCTCTCTGCCTGTTTCTCTGTCTCTCTCACTCTCTCTCTCTTGCTCTCCCACTCTCTGTCTCTCCCACTCCCTGTTCATCTCTCTCTCACTTTGTTCCTCTCTCTCTCCCACTCTCCCTCCCTCTCCTTCTCTCTCTCTGCCTCGCTCCCCCTCTATCTGTCTCACTCTTTCTCTCTCCTTTCTCTCTCTCCCTCTCACTCTCTCCCCACCCTCTCTCTCTGCCTGTCTCTGACTCTCCTTCTCTCTCACTCTCTGTATCTCGCTGCCTCTCTCTCTCCCTCTCTCCCTCTCTCTCTGTTCCACTCTCTGCCTGCCTCTGTCTCTCTCACTTTCTCTCTTGCCCTCCCTCTCTGTCTGTCTGTCTCACTCCCTGTTCCTCTCCCTTTCACTCTCTGTCCCTCTCTCTCTCAGTCTCTTTCACTCTCTTTTCATTTCTCTCTCCCTCTCTCTCTGTCTCTCTCTCCCTCTTTTCCTCTCTCTCTGCCTCTCTGTCTCTCTCTCCCAATCCCTCTCACTCTCTCCCCACCCTCTCTGTCTCTGCCGGTCTCTCTGTCTCTCCCTCTCTCTGTTCCTCTCTCTCTGCCTGTCTCTCTCTCTCTCTCTCTCTCTTGCTTTCCCTCTCTGTCTCTCTCTCACTACCCGTTCCTCTCTCACTCTCTGTTCCGCTCTCTCTGTCTCTCTCCCTCGCTCTCTGTCTCTCCCTCTCTCTCTTCTCTCTCCCTCTCTTCTCACGCTCTCTCCATCACTCTCTCTGCCTCTCTCTCTGTCTGTCTCTTACTCTCTCCACACCCTCTCTCTCTGCCTGTCTCTACTTCTCTCTCTCTGTATCTCGCTCTCCCTCTCTCCCTATCTCTGTCTCTCTCTCTCACTCTGTTCCTCTCTCTCCCTCTCTCTCTGTTTCTCTCTCTCTGACTCTCTCTCCCACTGTTCCTTTCTCACTCTCTCACCATCCTCTCTCACTCTCTCTCTCTTGCTGTCTCTCTCCCTCTCTCCCTCCCTCTCTCCCCCACCCTCTCCCTCTCTCTGTCTCCGCCCCCCCCTCTCTCTCTTTCTCTCTCTGCCTCACTCTCTGTTCCACTCACTCCCTCTCCCTCTCTCTCTCTTTCTGTCTCTCACTCTCTCCCCCACTCTCTCTCTGTCTCTCACCCTCTCTGTCTCTCTCCCTCTCTCTCTCCCTCTCTTTCTCTGTCTCTCTCTCTCACTGCCTGTCTCTCCTTCTCTCTCTGTATCTCGCTCTCCCTCTGTCTCTCTCCCTCTCTCTCCATCTCGCTCCCTCTGTCTCTCTCCCACTCTCTCTCCCTCTCTCTGTTCCTATCTCTGCCTGCCTCTGTCTCTCTCACTCTCTCTTTTGCCCTCCCTCTCTGTCTGTCTCTCACTCACTCCTGTTCCTCTCTCACTCTCTCCCCACTCTCTCTCTCTGTCTCTCTCCCTTTCTCTCTCTCTCCCCCTCTGTCTCTCCCTCTCCTCTCCCTTTCACTCTCTCCCCCACCCTCTCTCTCTACGTGTCTCTCTGTCTCTCTCCCTCTCTCTCGTTCCCTCTCTGCCTGTTTCTCTGTCTCTCTCACTCTCTCTCTCTTGCTCTCCCACTCTCACTGTCTCTCTCACTCCCTGTTACTCCCTCTCCTCATTCTGTTCCTCTCTCTCTGTCTCTCCTCCCTTTCTCTCTCTCTCCCCCCTCTGTCTCTCCCTTTCACTCTCTCCCCACCCTCTCTCTCTCTCTACGTGTCTGTCTCTCCTCTCTTTGTGTATCTCGCTCTCTCTCTCTCCCTCTCTCTCTCTGCCTGTTTCTCTGTCTCTCTCACTCTCTCTGTCTTGCTCTCCCACTCTCTCTGTCTCTCCCTCTCTCTCTTCCTCTTTCCCTCTCTCTCACGCTCTCTCCATCACTCTCTCTGCCTCTCTCTCACTCACTCACTCACTCTCTCTTTCGCTCTCTCTGTGTGTCTCTCACTCTCTCCACACCCTCTCTCTCTGCCTGTCTCTCCTTCTCTCTCTCTGTATCTCGCTCTCCCTCTCTCTCCATCTCTCCCTCTCTCTGTCTCACTCTGTTCCTCTCTCTCTCCCTCTCTCTCTGTTTCTCTCTCTCTGTCTCTCTCTCCCACTGTTCCTCTCTCACTCTCTCCCCGCCCTCTCTCTCTCTCTTGCTGTCTCTCTCCCTCTCTCCATCCCTTTCTCCCCACCCCCTCTCTCTCTCTCTTTCTCTCTCTGTCTCACTCTCTCTCTGTCTCTCCCTCCCTCTGTCTCCCTCTCTTTCGCTCTGTCTCTCTCACTGTCTGTTCCTCTCACTCCCTCTCCCTCTCTCTCTCTCTTTCTGTCTCTCACTCTATCCCCACTCTCTCTCTGTCTCTCCCTCTCTGTCTCTCTCCCTCTCTTTCTCTGTCTGTCTCTCTCTCTCACTCTCTCCCCACCCTCTCTCTCTCTACGTGTCTCTCTGTCTCTCTCCTTCTCTCTCTGTGTATCTCGCTCTCCCTCTCTCTGTCTCTCCCTCTCTATCTGTTCCTCTCTGTCTCTCTTCCTCTCTCTGTCTCTCCCACTCTCCCTCTCTCTCTCCCTCTCTCCTTCTCTCTCTCTCTGCCTCTCTCTCTGTCTCACTCTCTCTCCAACACCCTCTCTGTCTCTCTCCCTCTCGCCGCCCCCCCTCTCTCTCTCTCTCTCTCACTCCCTGTTCCTCTCTCTCTCAATCTCTGTCCCCTCTCTCTCTCTGTCTCTCTCACTCTCTGTTCCTCTCTCTCTGTCTCTCCCTCTCTCTCTTCCTCTCTCTCTGTCTCTCTCTTCCCCTTTTCCTCTCTCTCTGCCTCTCTCCCCCTCTCTCTCTCTCCCTCTGTCTCTCTCCCTGTCCCTCACTCTCTCACCACCCTCTCTGTCTCTGCCTGTCTCTCCCTCTCTCCTTCTCTCTCTCTTCCTCTACACCTCTGCCTCTCTCTCCCACGTTTCCTCTCTGTCTCTCTCCCCCATCACTCTCTCTCTTTCTGTCTCTCTCTCACTCTCTTTCTCTCTCCCTTTCTCTCTCTCTCCCCTCTCTGTCTCTCCCTCTCTCTCTGTCTCTCTCTCCCTCTCCCTCTCACTCTCTCCCCACCCTCTCTCTCCTCTGCCTGTCTCTCTCCTTCTCTCTCTCTATGTATCTCGCTCTCCCTCTGTCTCTCCCTCTCTCTCTGTCTAGCTCCCTCTCTCTCTGTTCCTCTCTCTCTGCCTGTCTCTCTGTCTCTCTCACTCTCTCTCTTGCTTTCCCTCTCTGTCAGTCTCTCTCACTCCCTGTTCCTCTCTCACTCTCTGTTCCGCTCTCTCTCTTTCTCCCTCGCTCTGTTCTCCCTCTCTCTCTTCCTCTCTGTCACGCTCTCTCCCATCACTCTCTCTGCCTCTCTCTCACTCACTCACTCTCTCTTTCTCTCTCTCTGTCTGTCTCTCACTCTCTCCACACCCTATCTCTCTTCCCCTCTCTGTCTCCCTCTCTCACTCTCTCACTCCCTCTCTCTCTCTCTTTCTCTCTGTCTGTCTCTCCCTGTCTCTCCCTCTGTCCCTCTCTCGCTCAGTCTCTCTCCCCACCCTCTCTCTCTGTCTCCCTCTCTCTCTCTTTCCCTCTATCTCTCCCTCTGTCTGTCTCTCTCTCACTGTTTCTCTCTCTTTCTCTGTCTCTCTTTCTGTCTCTGTCTCTCTCCCTCTCACTCTCTCCCCACCCTCTCTCTGTCTCCCTCTCTGTTCCTCTCTCTCTGCCTGTCTCTCTGTCTCTCTCCATCTTTCCCTCTCTCTGTGTCTGTCCCTCTCACTCTCTGTTCCTCTCTCTCCCTGTCTCACTCTCTCCCCACCCTCTCTTCCTCTCTCTCTCTTTCCCTCTCTCCATCTCGCTCTCTTTCTGTCTCTCTGTCCCTCTCTCTCTGTCTCTCTCCCTCACTCTCTCTCCCCCCACCCTCTTTCTCTGTCTGTCTCCCTCTCCCTCTCTCTCTCTGTCTCTCTCCCTCACTCTCTCTCTCCCCACCCTCTTTCCCTGTCTGTCTCCCTCTCCCTCTCTCTCTCTGTCTCTCTCTCACTCTGTTCCTCTCTCTCCCTCTCCCTCTCTCTGTCTCACTCTCTCCCCACCCTCTCTGTCTCTGTCTCTGTTCCTCTCTCTCTGCCTGTCTGTCTCTTTCCCTCTCTCCCTCTCGTTCTCCTTCCCACTTTCTCTGTCTCTCTCTCCCTCTCCCTCTCTCTGTCTCACTCTCTCCCCACCCTCTCTCTCTCTGTCTATCTCTCTCCCTCTCTCTCTGTCCCTTGCTCTCCCTCTCTGTCTCTCTCTCTTTCCGTTCCGCTCTCTCCCTCTCTTCCTCTCTTCCTCTCTCCCTCTCTCTGTCTCTCTCTCCCTCTCTCTCTCTCTGCCTCTTTCTCTCTCTCTCAGTGTACTTTGAAGGCACGGATGGAGGGAAGGATATGCAGTCGGGGAGCAAGGTGGAGCTGGGGTCACTGAACGAAGCCAAAGCCGATACAATCAATTGCTGACTCGATCAGCTTCACTCCTCTCTCTCCATCTGCGTCTAACTCTTTTCCCTCTCTCCTTGGCCGAAGGACAGATGTCACAGTGGTGAAGAGAGAAAGAGAGTGAGGGAGAGAAATGTTCAGAGACAAAAGGTTGAAGAGGGTAAGAGTGGGATGAGCGAGTGAGTGCAGTGATAGAGGGTGAAGAGAGGCACCGAGGGAAGAAGGAAGATGGAGGGTAAGAACGTGAGCAAAGATAGAGGGTGGGGAGGCAGAGAGGGAGTACAATTTTACGTGAAATTTGAGCAAACGAGAGAAGGAGAGCAGGAGAGCGGGAACAGGGGTGTGATAGAGAGGGAGGGAAGGAGAGAGGGAGAAAGGAAGGAGTGGACCAGCATGGAGGTGGGAGAGATGGAGAGGGCTGGAGCGGAGGAGAGTGTGGGAGTGATTGCGAGAGTAATACAGGGGAGAGGTTTGTGTGTGTGAGAGCGAGAGTGTGATTAAGGGGGAGAGAGGGAGACTGCACTGAACAGTCCGGGTGAGAGAGGGACAGAGGGAGTGAGAGCGCGTGGGAGAGATGGGTAAGAATGGTGGAAGGGAGAGAGGTGCAGGAAATGGGAAAGGAAAGGGACAGAGAGGAGGAGGTGTAACGGAGAACAACACACACAAAATGCTGGAGGAGCTCAGCAGGTTAGGCAACCTCTATGGAAAATAATAAAGAGTGGACGTGTCGGACCGAGATCAGCAAGATGAGAGGATTCGATCAGTGGGGAGTGGGGAACTGTCTGAGGATGCTGCGGGATTGTTTGTTAGATTACAGTAAGTGAGAAGTACAATATATAATGAAAAACACAATCCCAAGTCTAAAACAAAGTGAAAGAATTGATGAAGGAACAAGTGATACGAACAATCTACTAAACAAGTGTAAACAGGACACAGAATCATTGATCTGAGAGAAAGGGTGAGGGGGAGTGGGGGAGACTGGAGAGGGGTGGAGAAAGGGAAAAAGGGAAGGGGAGAGGGAGGGAAGAGAGTGAAAGAAAGAGAACGTGGGGAGAGAGGGTTCAAGAGTAGGAGAATGGGGTATACTGGGGAGGAAAGAGTGAAGCAGAGAGTTGGGAGAGAGTGGGAAGTGTGGTGAGAGAGTAAAAGAGGGGAGGAGAGTGTGAGAGAGGAGAGAGTTGAGAAAGTTGAGGGAGGGGAGGGAGAGAGAGAAGAGAATGGTAGGGAGTGAAAGCCAGGTTTGTAGGCAAGAGAGTGGGGAGGGGGAGGGACAGAAATGGATGGGTATGGAGTGGGAGGTACCTCACTTCATCTTGCCTTGATGACGGACGCTGCTTTTCCATTTGCTAAGGCAGAGGTTGATGGACTTTCGATTGGTCAGGGCATGAAAGGATACGCGGCGAAGGCAGGAAAATGGGGCTGGGAGGACAAACGTATTTACCATGATGAAGTGGCAGAGCAGTTTTGATGGGCCAAATGGCCTAATTCTGCTTCTGTCTCTCATGGTCTTATGGTCCAAGAGCAGCCTCTCATTCAATGAGAGCAAGAGCAATGAACTGGTTCTGGACTTTGGAGGAGGAAACAGGAACCCATGAGTCAATCCTCATCGGGGCTCAAAGGTGGAGACTTTCAGCAACTTTAAATTCCACAGTGTTAACGTTTCAGAGGATCTGTCCCGAGCCCGGGACACAAGTGCAATTACAAGAAAGCAGGAACTGTCTGTCCTCAGTAGTATGGCCCAGCACATCATAGTAGATATGGCCCAGCACATCACGGGTAAAACTCTCCTCACAACTGAGCACATCTCTGCGGAGTGCTGTCGCAGGAAATCAGCATCCATCATCAAGGACCCCCACCACCCAGGCCATGCTCTCTTCTCAATGCTGCCATCAGGAAGAAGGTGCATGAGCCTCAGGAGCCTCAACCCCAGGTTCAGGAACAGTTATTACACTCAACCAACAGGTCCTTCTTTCTTTTTACAATATTTTTATTCAGAAGAAAAAAAAGATTTAGAGTGTAACACATAGATACATCTCAACATAACTTGTGTACATTCATATATTGTAATAAAATTGATCAAAATGTTATAGCATAACACATAAAGTTATACCACTCTGTAATCAAACATTTAAAGATAGGTCATACATCATAAAATAATTTATATAAATATATATATATATATAAAGTCAACCCCCTACCAAGTACCAAAGAAAAAAACTAATGGATGACAATCGATAATTTGAAAAAAAACGTATTCACTTAAGAAGAGAAGATAAAAATATACATAAAAGTCTGTGCACTGTTAAACTTTATAAATTGGAAAAGTAATTTAAGGAAGGTCCCCAAATATCATAAAAAAGATTGTTTCGAATTTAAGACTGAGCAGCGGATCTTTTCTAAATTTAAATACGACATAATATCACGTAGCCATTGAAGATGTGTAGGAGGGGTAGACTCCTTCCATTTAAGCAGGATTGCTCTTCTTGCTAAAAGAGAGGTAAAAACTAAAACCTGTAGGTTAGGGGTATTTAAAGTTATATCTTCATTTGCAATAATACCAAACAAGGCAGTAAGGGGATTTGGGTCAAATTGGACCCTAAAAAGTTGAGAGAAGGTATGAAATACTTCCCGCCAAAACTTTTCAATTGTAGGGCAAAACCAAAACATATGAATTAAAGAGGCATCAGCAGAGTTGCATTTATTACAAAGTGAAGAAACATTCGGGGTAAAAACTGGAGAGCTTCTGTTTAGAAATGTAAGCTCTATGAACCACTTTAAATTGTAGAAGAGCATAACAAGCACAGAAAGATGATTTATTAACCCGCTTAAGAATTTTATTCCATCTATCATCAGAAATCTGACAATTTAGGTCATCCTCCCAAGCTTTTTTTATTTTATCTAAAAAGTCTTGTCTAGAATTAATCAACAAGTTATAGATACCGGTAATAAAACCATTAACAAAAGGTTTTAAATTTAAAAGAGCGTCCAGTAAATTTTTATCAGGACCTATAGGAAAAGTAGCTAATTGGAAACGTAGAAAATCTCTAATTTGAAGCTATCTGTAAAAATGTGATTTTGGGAGTGCAAATTTATTTGACAATTGGTCAAATGATGCAAGAGATCCTGAGATAAACAAGTTCCAAAAACACTTAATACCTAGTTCATCCCAATCCTTAAAGACTTTGTCAGTTATGGAAGGGATAAAAAGAAATAATTAAGGAGAATGGGAGATGATAATGAAAAATTCGCTAAACCAAACAATTTTCTAAATTGAGACCAGATCCTTAAACTTTGCTATTCCCACAACCAATGGACACAATCAACATCTCATGTTCTTGATGTTTATTTCTGGGTTATTTATTAGTTTTATTTCTTTTGTATTTGAATTTTGTTGTCTTTTGCACATGGTTGTTTTGTTTGTCCTGTTGGGGGCGATCTTTCATTCATCTTATAATGGTTCTTGAGTTTACTGAATTTACAATATAATCAAATCCCAGGATTATACATGGTGATGTGCCTATACTTTGATAATAAATTTACTTTGCACATTTTAAATTGTACATTTCAATTTGTAAATAACTCTGAAACGCAAGAGCAGGTTGTGAGCTCAGACTGTTGGGTAAATTATTTTGTTCTAATCTGAATGGTCGGCCCAACACTGTGACCCGTCTTTCGAGGCACACCAATTACTGGAAATATTCCTGAATTGAACTGGAAAGCCTCAAATACTCTGTCTCTCTGCTCAATCGTGCGAACACACGTAGACACACACACACACACACACACACACACACACACACACACACACACACACACACACACACACACACACACACACACACACACACACACACACACACACACACACACACACACACACACACACACACACCCTCTGACATGATGTCACATCAACAGTTCAGAGACAGACTCCGGGGAGAGATTCCTCAGGAGGATGATCTGGGAGGGTTTGGCAGATGTTGAACTCACGGCCCACTTCATCAATCTGCAAGACTAAGATGTCTTCTTGAGCATGTCCATTTGTATGTGTTTGCCCCATATTCCCCTAACAATTTCCTATCTATGTACCTGTACAAATCTATTTTAAAATATTTTATTTATACCTGTTTCTACAGCGCCTGATGGCAAATTCCATTTACCCACCTCGTTCTCTGTGGGAATGTTACCCTTTAGATCCCTCATAAAATTTCCCCTTTAACATTCAATCTGAGCTCTCTGGTTCTGTACTCCCATTTCTCAGAAAATGACTCACTTTATCTGAGCCCCTTATGAATGTATTTACCTCGATAAGGGGTCACCCCTCAACATCCTACACTACAGCGGAATAGCCCAAGCTTCTCTACTTTCTGCTTTTAACCCAAGCCCCCAGTCCTGGTAACATCCTCCTGAAGCCTCCTGTCCAGTGTAATGACATCCTCCCCATGTTCGGGAACCAGAAATGCAGACAATCCCCCAAGTGTGGTCTATCATTGAAATCAAAAGCCTTACTTCAGTTCATGTGGACAGTGTGGAATAGGCTGATGAATACAGGACTGAAGGTGTTGTATTTGAATGCACCAGTATACGGAATAAGGTAGATGATGTTGCAGCACAGGTAGAGATTGGCAGTTACAACGTTGTTGGCATCACTGAGTTGTGGTGGAAAGGAGATCCTGGCTTGAAGCTGAACTTTAAAGGATACACCTTGTATTCAAAGGACAGGTAGGTAGGCGGAGAGGCCGGGGAGGCTCTGTTGGTAAGAAATGAAATGAAATCCTTTGAGAGAGGTGACATAGGATTGGAAGATGAAGAACCATTGCGGGTAGAGTTACGAATGTGCAAGGGTAAAAAGACCCTGATGGGTCATGAGGGAGGAGCTGACCAAAGTAGATTGGAAGGGGACACGAGCGGGGATGATTGCAGAACAACAAAGACTGGAGCTCCAGGGGCAATTCGGAAAGATGAAGTATGGTTATACAGGGAGGATGAGGTAACCGTGTTTGACAGGGAAATCCGAGACAGCATAGAAGTGAAAGATGATTGAAGATCTGAAGGTCCTGGACCAGATGGACTACACCCCAGTGTTTGGAAAGAGATAGCTGAAGAGAATATGGGGACATTAGTGATGATCTTTCAAGAATCACTAGATCATTCAAGATGACTGGAAATTGCAAAGGTCACTTCACTCTTTAAGAAGGCAGAGCAGCTGGGGAAAGAAAATTATAGGTGAGTTAGTCTGGATGTGGTGTGCTTGGGAAGGTGTTGGAGTCCAGTGTTAAGGTCGAGCTTTCGGGTACACGGAGGCACAAGATAAAATAGGGCAAAGACAGTATGCCTTCCCTTAAGGGGAAATCTTGCCTGACAAATCTGCTGGAATTCTTTGAGGAACACAAAGCCAAGATAGACAGAAGGATGATTTGGATGACAGAATTGTTGCCTTTGTGGCCAAGCTTGCAGATGATATGAAGATAGGTGAAAGGGCAAGTAGTGCTGCAGAAGCTCGGAATCTGGGGAAGGACAGAGACAGATCAGGAAATGGGCAAATAAGTGATAGATGGATTATCGAGTAGGGAAGTCGTGCATGCACTTTGGTAGAAGGATTAAAGGCATAGACATTTTTGAAAAGAGATAGAATTCAAAAATCAGAAGAGCAAAGGGACTTGGGTGTCCTTGTGCAGGATTCCCTCAAGGTTACCTTGCAATTTGTGTCAGCGGTAAGATTGGCAAACTCAATGTGAGCATGCATTTCGAGAGGATTAGAATACAAGAGCAAGGATGTAATGCTGACGTTTTATAAGGCATTGGTCAGACCACACTTGGAGTATTGTGAGCAGTTTTGGGTCCCTTATATCAGAAAGATGTGCTGGCATTGGAGAGGCTCCAGGCAGTTCACAATAATGATTCCGGGAATGAAAGAGTTAACATATGAGGAGTGTTTGATAGTTCTGGGCCTGTACTCACTGGAGTTTAGAAGAATAGCTGATTTATTATCCCCCTCAACCGTATTCTCCATCCACCTCCACAACACTTTTGAGACTCTGTCTAATCAAGATGTTTACTTATTAACTTCTGCTTTAAAAATCAAACGTGAGAAAATCTGCAGATGCTGGTAATCCAAGCTACACAGGTCCTGATGAAGGGTCTCGCCAGATCTCTCTGACACCTGTCTGGAGAGAGTTGATGTTGGGAGGATGTTTCCTAAAGTGGGTGGGTCGAGGACCAGAAGGCACAGCCTCCAACTAGAGAATGTTAAAACAGAGATGAGGAGGAATTCCTTTAGCCACAGGCAGCTGTGGAGTCCAAATAATTGAGCATATTTAAAGTGGAGCCACGCACACAAAATGCTGGAAGAACTCAGAAGAGCAGGAAGCAGATGTTGACGACTATCACCCAGTGTCGCTCACTACTGTGATGAGGTGCTTTGAGGGGTTGTTCATGGTCAATCAACTCCTGTCTGTGTGCAGGTACCCACTGAAATCTGTCAACAATTCTCACTGGCTCACACTCAGCCTTAGATCACCAGGATAAAAGCAATACACAAGTCAGGCTGCTGATTACAGCTCAGCGTTCAACACAATCAGACCCTCAATTGTAATCAACAAGCTCCAAAACCTGGGCCTCTGTACCTCCTTCTGCAACTGGATCCTCACCAGGAGACCACAGTCTGTGTGGATCAGAAATAACATCTCCTCCTTGCTGACAATCAACACTGGCACACCTCAACGATGCATGCTCAGCCCACTGCTCTACTCTCTCTACACCACGTCTGTGTGTCTGGGCTCATCTATAAACTTGCCGATGACACAACTATTGTTGGTGGAATTTCAGATGGTGAGGAGGAGGAGTACAGGAGTGAGATAGATCAGCAAGTTGAGTGGTGTCACAGCAACAACCTTGCACTCAGCATCATGAAGACAAAGGAATTGATTGTGGATTCAGGAAGGGGAACTCGAGGGAACACACACCAGTCCTCATCGTGGGATCAGAAGTGAAAAGAGTGAGCAGTTTCCATTTCCTGCCTGTCAACATCTCTGAGGAACTATCCTGGGCCCAACATATTGATGCAGTTACAATGAAGGCACAACATCGGCTATATTTCATTCGGAGATTGAGGAGAATCGGTCTGTCACTAAAGACACTTGCAAATTTCTACAGATGTACTGTGGAGATCATTCTAACTGGTTGCATCACTGCCTGGTGTGGAGAGGCCACTGCACAGGATCAGAAAATGCTGCAGAAAGTTGTAAACTCAGCCAGCTCCTTCATGGGCACTGGACTCCACAGCATCCAGGACACATTCAAAAGATGATGCCACAAAAAGGTGGCATCCATCATTAAGGACCCCGATCTCCCTCTCTTTTTTGCACTGCTTATTTAATTTAATTTTATACTCACCGATTGCAATTTATACTTTTTATTACTATGTATTGCCGTCACAAAACAACAAATTTCACCACATGTGCCGGTGATATTAAACCTGATTCTGATACACAAACACACACAGCTGGGCTCAGACATACAACACTCCCACATTCCTCCCTTTGTGACCCCCTGCTTGCTCCGTGACCCCCGGTATGAAGCTCAAACTGTTGCAACACCTGCCCTTTAAATTCATGGCTGAGGCTGTGTTGTGTCTGTTCACTGTTTGAGTTCGATATTAAATGAAGGGCATTGAATGGGAAGGAAGGTTTGAATAGAAGAATAAAGATCTCCTCTGAAGGTATATGGGGTCCTGGTGAGAGCGTACATGTAACACTGTGCACAGGTCTGATCTCTCTCCCGGAGTCAGCCTGTGGGATGAAGGGAATGAAGAGAAGGGTTCAGAGATTGATTTTGGGATTGCGGTAGTGTCCTCAGAGAGATTACACTGACTGGGCCTGTCTCAAAATTAGAGAAATAACAAGAGGTCTGACTGAGACAGACACAGTCTCGCAGGGTATTGACAGGGTGGGGGCAGGAATGACGATATTCCTCACTGGGTGTTGAATCAGGGGTCACAGACTCAGAATCCGATGTCAGCTGACAGGAGTTAGATGAAGAGTGCGGCGAATCTTTGGATTTTTTCCGCAAGTTTTCTAAATTCAGAAGGAATATTGAAAGGATGAGCGAAGATGGGAACGTTGCAGGAAAGTGTCGCTGAGGTCAAAGATCAGCCATGATCGGAGGGAAAGGCAGAACATACGCAAGGGGCCGAATGGCCACAGCTACCCCTGTTTCCTATTTTCTAAAGCACGAACTCACCTTTGCGCCTGGTTCTCCCCTGGCCTTCAGCCTGTCCGACTGCACAGGAGAGCGGAGAGAGCACCGGAGAGCCGTCGGCGGCAGCTGCAGGTCAGATCCGGGCTCCCAGCATCAGGAGGTTGGTCTGGGAGGTAACTCCAGGCAACAGGCCCCGATCCACGGCGGGGAAAGTCCGGGCACCC
This sequence comes from Hemitrygon akajei, assembly GCF_048418815.1. Classification (NCBI taxonomy): domain Eukaryota; kingdom Metazoa; phylum Chordata; class Chondrichthyes; order Myliobatiformes; family Dasyatidae; genus Hemitrygon; species Hemitrygon akajei. The sequence continues at coordinate 513,337 of NW_027332071.1, forward strand.
TCCGTGCAGATGAAACATCCAACAGAATCTCCGCCAGTCTCTTCACCTCTGCCATGGGAAGGATTCACCCGGCCGGTGTTGCAACCTTTACCCGAAGTTTAGCTCCCGATCTCCGGCCTCTCCCCGGGTCCACTCGCTCTCGGTTCCAAAACTCGGACCGCTCCGAATATTCAGCATCCCGCCTACTGACATTCAGCCAATGGGAGCAAGACTTCCCAGCGGTGCCGTTGATTGGCTGTGAGTGTGTCCGAGGGCGGGCTGCGGCCGAGAGCTGGAGATGTCAGTCACAGTTTGTTCTCGGAATCAAAGGAATTTCCCCGAAACTTAAAGTTCAAAGTAAATTTTATTATTTTATTATCAGATACAGATAACTCAGGAAAAGCATTTTGCTGCGGACACAGAGAAAATCTGCAGAATAGCAACTATACCTGGATCTGTGGAAGATCAGCCTGAGTGCAGAAGAGAACAAACTGTGCAAATGCAAATATAAATAAATAGCAATAAATAACAAGAACATGAAATAACTGCAGCGGCTGCTGATGGATCTCCGGAGCTCTCACCGCACCCCTGTGCAATCCGACAGGCTGAAGGCCAAGAGAGAACAAGGCGCAAAGGAAAACTGGTGATTGAGAAAATAAGAAACAGGAGGAGGCGTGGCTATTCGGCCCATTGCGCCTGTTCTGCCCTTCACTCAGAACATAAAACCATAAGACACAGGAGCAGAATTAAGCCGCCTGGCCCATCGAGTCTGCTCCGCCATTCGATCATGGATGATTCTTTTTCCCTCCTCACCCCCAGTTCCCGGCTTCTCCCCGTAGCCTTTGCTGTCATGTCCAATCAAGAACCTATCATCTCCGCCTTAATGACACCCAACGACCCGGATACAAATTCACCAGGCTTTGTCTCAAGACATTTCTCCGACTCTATGTTTTGAAAGGGCGCCCCTCTATCCTGAGGCTGTGCCCGCAGGTCCGAGACTCTCGCACCATGGGAAACATCCTCTCCACATCTACTCTGTCTACCTTTTAATATTCAAAAGGTATCAATCAGATTCCCCTCATCCATTTGAATTCAATCGAGTACAGACCCACAGCCATCAAACATATAATAACCCTTTCATTCCTGGAATCATCCTTGTGAAATTTATCTGAAACCTCTCCATGTCTGACCTTTGACCTCAACACCACTTTCCTGCAATGTCCCCATCAGCGCTGAGCCCCAGAATATGTCTATTGAATTTAGAAACCCTGTGGAGGAGATTCCAAAGATTCGCTGCACTGGTGAGGAAATTTCTCCTCATCTCAGTCCTGCTGAGGTGAACTGTGATATTCAGTCTGTGGTCCCTGGTTCCACAGCCCAGCCAGGGGAAACATCATTCCTGCCCCGACCCTGTCAATATCCTGTGAGATTGAGCCTGTCCCTTCTACCTGATTGCAGCAGCGAGAAAAGAGCCTGGCCTGTGTGGTGAGCATCTCTGATGATGGATGCTGATATAGTCCGACAGCGTTTCATGTCGATGTGCTCAGTGGCTGGGAGGATCCACCCGGGATGTACCGGGCCGAATCCAACACCTTGTGTCGGTTCATCAGGAGGGCGATGAGATAGTTTGTTCATCGTGCCAATCTTCGCCTGTCTGGCGGCGAGAGGGACCCTCCCAGTCTGATCCTTGCTGCATGCCCGGAGATCACTCCCACAGCGCGCTGCCGCGGGATTACTGCAGTGGAGACGAGACGGTCACTCACCTCTTTGCGGACTGTGGGCTGGCGAAGATCTGTGGAGAAAGATGCAAGGGCCTGTGCCACAGCAGCTGCGTGACAGAAGGCTCACTGATCCTCGGGTAAAGACATTGCACGGTTTATCCCTGTGAATATTTCATGGTGAATAATGCTTATTTTGATTTTTTTTTTAAAAAAACGTCAACGTCTGGGCTCTGTCCAGAATTGTGGAAACTGGTCTTTCACTGGAGCTGGGACAGACATGGGTAAAGTCAGAAAGTTTATTCAGGGCTTCACCGACCAAAATAATCTTTTCAACCCTGTGACGTGGAATGTCCAGTCCTGTACATTTCCCTGCAGCCACAGCATCCGTCTTATCACAGCACAATATTCTCTCGACATCCCCACTTTCAAGGCATGAACTAATTTAATAGTTTTTTTTTTAAATGGTTACTTAACCCCTGTTTTACACCCCCGTCTGACTCTCTTTACACTTCGGGAGAAAGAAAAATAAAAAACGAGCTGCTGGAGGAACTCAACGGATCAGGCAACATCTGAGGGAAATGGCGATCGAGATTTCGGGTTGAGACAGTCCAGCTGAAGGATCTCGACCTGAAAGTCGATTTTACATTTCTCTCCACAGATGCTGTCCCTGGAGTTTCTTACTCGAGATTCCAGCATCTGCAGTCTCTTGTGCCTCTCTTTTCAGAACTCGCCCCTTTCAGTCCTGCCTCAGACTGAACCAGGCTCTTCTCTCCGGCTTCATTTCTGTTCTGCTTCTTCTTTAGCCCATCACGCCTACCGGGACACAGGCCGCCAACAGCAGCTCGTCAGAGTCCCCTGTCCAGGGCGAAGGTTACCGGCCCTGTGGCTTCTCCTTTCTCCGCACGACTTCAATCGTCTTCCAGGGGAAGGTCCTTCCGATCCCAGGGATGAGGCCTTTGGCGGTTCATTTGACATTTCTGTGCACTGCCACTTTTTGGGATGAGGTTGCAAACCCCTGGCCCAACGCCGCTCCTTTCGCAGCCGGGCTCAGGCAGTCCATGGCCGAGTTTTCATTTCTGTTCTGATCTGTTTAATGTGTTGCTGATCTCACCCTGCGATGGAAATTACCACTATTACTTCCCACTGAACATATCCAGCAGCAGAATGTTCATTCCCCGAGTCTGCAGCGCGCGTAGTGGACAATCGCGGTACTGCAAGGGATCAGCCCCTCCCCGAAAGTGAAAGCATTCTGAATCAGGAAGTGCCGGGAGTTAACATGGCTTCGAAAGGACCGGTCGAGAGTTTGAGCGAGGAGGTAATTTGTCCCATCTGCCTGGATTTCTTCACCGATCCGGTGTCACTGGAGTGTGGACACAACTTCTGTCGCTCTTGTATCTCACAGTGTTGGGAAAGGGAGGAGAGAAACTCCTGCCCGGAATGTACAGAGGTGATTGCTGACCGCACCCTCAGGGCCAGTCGGGCCTTAGCAAATCTGGCTGAAAAAGTTCGGAATCTAAACCTGAATCCGAAAGGGAAGGAAAGTAAATTTCACTGCGAGGAACATGAGGAAGAACTGAAGCTGTTTTGTGAAACGGACAAAACACTGATCTGTGTGATCTGTGCAGTGGCGGAGGAACACAGAGAGCACCGCTTCAGGCCGATTAAAGAAGCTGTTAAAATCTACAAGGTAAAACGAAACCGAATTTGATACTCACCCCATCGTCCACTGTCCACGACACGAGCATCCATAAACAACACATCATCCCCCCACCGTTCGCCATCTCCAATGGGATTCTGCCACGAAGCACATCTTTTCCTCCAAAAGCCCACTCCCACCCTCCACCACTACAACTCTCCGCTCTCTATAGGGATCGCTCTCTACTTAACTCCCTTTTATCCACTCGCTCCTCCCCACTGATCTCCCTCCTAACACCGATACCTGCAAACGGGACAAGTGCTACACCAGACTCCTACCGACCCCGCCCTCGTCACGATTCATGGCTCCACACAGCCCCAAATCACTCCGTTTCCTCCATGGTCGATTGTCCTCTCGTATTAGATTCCATTTTCTCCAGCTCTTTACCTCTTCCACCTGTCCCCTCTCAGCTTCTCACTTCATCACCTTCCCCCACGTTCCCCCTCACGTTGTCTCACCTGTCAGCTGGTTCTCATCCCCAAGCTTTTTATTCTGGCTTCTGTCCCATTCCTTCCCAGTCCTAATGAAGGGTCTCATCCCGGAACACCGACTGTTTATTTCCCCTGAATAGATGCTGCCTGACTCACAGAGTTCCTCTGGCATTTTGTGTGATAATCGGGTTTGATCACCTGTTTCCTTTGATGCATCTTTGTTTCTATTTCCTTCACTCTCTGACTTCCAGGATCAGCTAAAATCTTCCTTAGACTCTCTCACAAAAAAGAAATCAGACTTCCAGGAAAAGGAGCAGCAACAGAAAGAGAAGATTTCCGGAGTTCGGGTGAGGCTTCCTGGGCGGAATTTCTGATATTACTATCGAGTTTTGCTCCATTTAATGCAGAATAGCTGAGATCACAGCTCCAGTGACCTGGGTTCGATCCTGACCTCTGCTGCCGTCTGTGTGGAGTTTGCATGCTCCCCCTGTGGCCATGACAGTTTCAGACACATTCCAAGGACCTGCTGGATGAATGGCTAATTACAATTAACCCTATGAGGGATGTATGTGGAGGAGGATGTATGTGAATCAGGTGGGAGTTAAAGGGGAGAATACGTTTCAGGAAAACGTGAGTGAATGGGAATGTTTCAGAGCTAGCATGGACATTAATGGACCAAATGGTCACCTTAATGTCATCAGGAAATACAACACAGCAATACAGTAAACTAATCTTCACCTTTCATTCGATAGGAACAGTCACACAGCCTTCAGTCCCACATCACATCCCAGTTTGCTGAACTGCGCCAGATTATCACTGAGAAAGAGCAGAGCTTACTCAGGGATCTCAGGGAAGAAGAGGAGAGGATTCTCAACCCAATGGAGAAAAATCTTCTAGCTCTTCAAGAGAATATAAGGATTATTCAGGAAGAAATCTCAAAGTTAAAGGAACAGATGGATCAAAAAGACGGTGTGATATTTCTCAAGGTGAGGGATTATATTTCAATTTGTTCCTGTCAAAGGGCACTAAATGAACAGTGGTATATTTGAAATAACCACAGCACAGCGGCCAATTCTAACAAATCAATTGTTGCTGCTGGTGTCCTCACACAGATTGTTAGACTTATAAACTCCTCAGCACAAAACTGCCCAGAACAAAGCATGGATATGTAACTTATTCCCTTCACTATTACCACACCCCACACGCGTGACTAGTTACCATAACAATCACGTGACATGGAATACAATGCAGACAGGACCATCAAAGACAGAAAACAGAGGTATTGCTCCTAGACACAGCATTTACAAATGGCAGTAAACTGTTTCTCACCAGACAATTGATACAACTATTCAGGGTTGTTGTTGTCCTAAAATTGGACTTAAAACAACTCATGTACATCGTAGGACAGAATGTAATCATTTCTGAAATGATTTACTCTGATTATAACACACGGCTGCTGATTGTGCCCTTAATTATCTCATTCAATATCCTTAAAACTCCCATTAACACCCAGATCCAGTCACAGGCTGTTAGTGTGTCTGGTGCGGTGGGTGTGAGGGTCTCTCTGTCAATCAGTGAGAACAAAGAATATGACCCACACATCAGACTTATCCTCTTTGTCCGGTTTCAGTCAGATTAGGGAAACTTTCACTGTTTCTTTAATTATTCAGATAAATTTCACATTAGAAACGTAGAAATATAAACATTGAAAACAATACAGGCCCTTACTGTGCCGAAGATGTCCTTACTTTAGAAATTACCCTGGGTTACCCATAGCCCTCTATCTTTCTGAGCTCCATGTACCTCTCCAGGAGTCTCTTAAAAGTCCCTATCGTATCCACATCCACTGCCGTTTCCGGCAGCCCATTCCACGCACTCAGCACTCTCTGCGTAAAAATATTACCCTGACATCTTCTCTGTACATTCTTCCAAGCACATTAAAACTGTGTCCTCTCGTGTTAGCCGTTTCAGCCCTGGGAAAAAGCCTCTGACTCTGATCAATGCCTCTCACCATCTTATACATCCCAATCAGGTCACCTCTCATCCTCTGTCGTTCCAAGGAGGAAAGGCCGAGTTCACTCAACTTACTCTCATAAGGAACTCTCCCCAATCCAGGAAACATTCTTGTAAATCTCCTCTGCACCCTTTCTATGGCTTCCACATCCTTCCTGTAGTGAGGTGACCAGAACTGAGCACAGTGCTCCAAGTGGGGTCTGACCAGGGTCCGATATAGCTGTAACATTACCTCTCGGCTCCATAACTCAGTACCATGGTTGATGAAGGCCAATGCACCATATGCCTTCTTAACCACAGAGTCAATTTGTGTAGCAGATTTGAGTGTCCTATGGACTTGGACCTCAAGATCCCTCTGATCTTCCACACTGCCAAGAGTCTTACTATTAATACCATAGTCTGCCATTATATTTGACCTACCAGAGTGAACCACCTCACACTTATCTGGGTTAAACTCCATCTGCCACTTCTCAGCCCAGTTTTGCATCCTATCAATGTCCTGCTGTAAACTCTGACAGCCCTCCACACTGTCCACAACACCCCCAACATTTGTGTCATCAGCAAATTTACTAACGCATCCCTCCATTTCCTCATCCAGGTCATTTATAAAAATCACAAAGAGAAGGGGTCCCAGAACAGGGCCCTGAGGCAGACCACTGGTCACCGACCTCCATGCAGAATATGACTCGTCTACAACCACACTTTGTCTTCTGTGGGCAAGCCAGTTAGAACCATAGAACACTACGGCACAGTACGGGCCCTTCAACCCTCCATGTTGTGCCGACCCATATAATCCTTTAAAAAAAGTACTAAACCCACACTACCCCATAACCCTCCATTTTTCTTTCATCCATGTGCCTGTCCAAGAGGCTCTTAAATACCCCTGTTTTAGCCTCCACCACTATCCCTGGAAAGTCATTCCAGGCACTCACAACCCTCTGTGTAAAAAACTTACCCCTGATGTCTCCCCTAAACATTCCTCCCTTAATTTTATACCTATGCCCTCTGGTGTTTGCTATTCGTTCCCTGTGAAATAGGTACTGACTATACACCCCATCTATGCGTCTCATAAACTTGTAGACGTCTATCAAGTCCGCTCTCATTCTTCTATGCTCCAAAGAGAAAAGTCCCAGCTCTGCTAACCTTGCTTCATATGACTTGTTCTCCAAACCAGGCAACATCATGGTAAATCTCCTCTGCGCCCTCTCCATAGCTTCCACATCCTTGCTATAATGAGGTGACCAGAATTGAACACAATACTCTAAGTGCGGTCTCACCAGAGATTTGTGGAGTTGCAACATGAACTCTCTACTCTTGAACTCAATCGCCCTGTTAATGAAGCCTAGCAACCCATAGGCCTTCTTAACTACCCTATCAACCTGTGCAGCGACCTTGAGGGATGTATGGATTTGAACCCCAAGGTCCCTTTATTCATCCACACTCTTAAGTAACTGACCATTAATCCTGTACTCAGTCTTCTGGTTTGTCCTTCCAAAATGCATCACCTCACACTTGTCCAGATTGAACTTCATCAGCCATTTTTCTGCCCAGCTCTGCAGCCTGTCTATATCCTCTTGTAACCTTCGACCACCTACAGCTCCATCTACAACTCCTCCAATCTTTGTGTCATCCGTAAACTCATTCACCCATCCTTCCGCCTGTACACCCAAGTCATTTATAAAAATCACAAATAGCAGGGGTCCCAGGACAGATCCCTATGACAGGTGTGGTTGAACAAATCAATGTCCCCTTGGATCCCTTGCTGAAATCCATATACACTATATCTACTGATCTACCTTTGTCAATGTATTTTCTCACGTCCTGAAAAATTCAATCAGGGTCGTAAGGCACGACCTGCCTTTGACAAAGCCATGCTGACTATTTCTAATCATGTTATGCCTCTCCAAATGTCCATAAATCCTGCCTCTCAGGATCTTCTCCATCAACTTACCAACCACTGAAGTAACACTCACTGGTCTATAATATCCTGGGCTATCTCTCCTCCCTTTCTTGAATAAGGGAATGACATCTGCATCCCTCCAATCCTCTGGAAACGCTCCTGTCCCCATTGATGATGCAAAGATCATCGCCAGAGGTTCAGCAATCTCCTGCCTCACCTCCCACAGTGGCCTGGGGTACATCTCGTCTGATCTCCATCAGAAACAGGCCATTCGGTCCATCATTTTCTATCAATTTCCCTGCTTCAGAATTCTCCTCCCACTTACTCCCACACCCAGCCACAGAGCCCCGAACTCGATGGTCCCTCACGTGTTTATCTAGTTTTCCCATTACATTCAATCTCTGCTGTTCCGCTTCAACCACTCCTGTGGCAGCGAGTTCCACTTTACTGAATTTCTTATGGGATTTATTAAAATCCATCTGGAATTTCATCTCCCACAATTCTTCCCATAAAGAGAGGTACATCCCCCTCCCTCCCGCTCACAAATAAATCCATCACTGATCTTAAATTCCTACATCTTATCACTCTGATGTCTTATCCAGATGAAAATGCACAACCTGTCCTGTCTTCCCTGTAAGTTTCATCCTCTCAGTAATGTTCTGACATTCAGAAACTTTCTCTGTAATTTAACCCGTGGTTCTGTATTGTCCGTGTGTCTGAGTGATTGCAGGAGTGGGAATTTTCAAAACCTTGTAATGATTTGGATGAAATTTAGGAGGTGGACAGTAAGTCCAAGTCTAATCAGATTTGTGTTTGATTTATTTCAGGAGGAAGCTCGTCGGAACAGGAGGTAGGACATACTCTTTATTGAAAACCTGTATAGTACAAAGTTTCAGTTTATAACCAGCAGTTTAATATTTACAGGATTAATGATGATGTCCAGGAATTGTCAGTGACAGATGAGGCCCAACCGTTTGAAAAATTCGATCACCCCTATTTGTTGAACACAGTGCTGAGGGAAACAGTTGATGCCATTAATCGAGGTAAAACTTACAAAGATTCATTTCTCCTTGTTCAATTAAGTTCCAACTTGAAGCAAGGATTGGCTGTGATAATGGACTGAAGGGGAACTGAATTTTATTCCACATCAACCCCACCGACTGGGAGGCATCACTGTCACATGGTCAGCTGGAGATGTCAGACCCCTGGACACACCAGCACAGGGTTACAATACAAACAATACACGGGACTGGCAGATGAACCACTGTGTCCTGATCCCAGGCACACTGCACTAACACACGAAGACATGAATTTGAATCCTACCACAGGAGCTGGGAATTTAATACTGACTTGATGATATTGTAGGGAATAAAAGCGGGTATCAGTGTGGTGACCGGGATTGTCAGGGAAATACACAAGTCCTTCGTGGGCTGTGAGTGCAGACTCTGACTGACACAGGTCTTCACCCCACCCCCTCCTGAGTCTGCAACTCTCACTGATATTAGATGGAGAGGTGGGGAGCTGTAGTGACAGGGGACTCAATCGTCAGGGGAGCAGACAGGAGAATCTGTGGGTGTGAACGGGACACCCGAATGGTATGTTACCTCCCAGGTACCAGGGTTAGGGATGCCTCGGATCGTGTCCGCAACATTTCAGAGAGGAAGAGAAAAATGACACAGGAAGTAAAAGCAAACTGGTCCTGAAAATAGAATTTAGAGAGCTCAGTATAAAACTGAGAAGCAGTACCTCCAGGGTTGTAATTTCTGGAATGTTGTCTGCCCCACGTGCCGGTGTGGGTAGGAACAGGACGTTTTGGCAGATAAATGTGTGGCTGAGAAGCTGGTGCAGGGGGCAGAGCTTCCGATTCTTGGATCATTGGGATCTCTTCTGGGGGAAGTATGACCTGTTCAAAAGTTCAAAAGTGATGGGTTGCACCTGAACCCGAGGGGGAACAATATTCTCTCAGAGAGGTTCGATAGAACTGTTGGGGAGGGTTTCAAGTAATTTGGCGGGGGGGGGGGGGGGGGGGGTTGGAACGAGAGTGAAGGGACTTTGGATAGGATTGATGGTAAAAATACAAAGATAGCGTGCAGTCAGTCTGTCAGATAGGGCGGACAGATGTGAGTACAGAATTGCAGTCAGCAGGGTGAGTGTCAGTGCATTAGGGATGCAGAATTAAAAAGGATGGCAAATACAGAACTCAAAGTGTTAGATCTCAATGCATGGAGTATAAAAAATAAGGTTACAGATTATCGGGTGTGATGTTGTAGCCATCGCTGAATCGTGACTGAAGGACGGTTGCAGTTGGGAGCTGAATGACCAAGGTTACACAATGTATCGGTGGTATAGGAAAGTAGGCAGAGGGGTGACATGGCTCTGCTGGTAAATCAGTAGAAAGTTGTGACATGAGATACGAACATGTTGAATCCTTGTGGGTTGAGTTATGAAACTACAAATGTAAAAGGACCCTGATGGCAGTTATATACAGTCACCCCAACAGTAGCTGGGATGTGGACCACAGGTTACAACTGGAAATAGAAAAGGCATGTCAAAAGGACAAATGTTATGTTAGTCATGGGAGATTTGAACATGCAGGTCATCTGGGAAAATCAGGTTGGTAATGGATTTCAGGAGAGTGAATTTGTTCAAAGCCTAAGAGATGGCTTTTTAGAGCAGTTTGTCCCCGAGCCTACTAGGAAATCAGCTTTACTGGATTGGGTGTTATGTATTGAACCGGAGGTGATTAGGAAACTTAAGGTAAAATAACCATTAGGAGGCAGTGCTCACAACATGACAGAGTTCAATTTGAAATTTGATACGGAGAAAGTAAAGTCTATGACGTTGTAGTATTTCACTGGAGTAAAGGAAATTACAGTGGTCTGAGAGAGGAGTAAGCCAAAGTAAATTGGAAGGAGAAGCTGGTAGTGATGAGAGCAGAGCAGAAATAGTGTCAGTTTCTAGGAAACTGAGGAAGGTGAAGGATAGGTGATTCCAAAAATAAATAAATACTCAAATGGCAAAACAGTACAACCGTGGCTGACAAGGGAAGACAAGCTGATGTAAAAGCAAAAGAGAGGGTATTCAACAAAGCAAAAATTAGTAGGAAGACAGAGGATTGGGAAGCTTTTAAATATATACAGAGAGGAACTAAACAAATTATTGGAAGGGAAAAAATGAAACATGAAATTGAATTGAATTGAATTGACTTTATTACTTTCATCCTTCATATACACGGAGTAAAAATCTTTAGGTTACGTCTCTAATTGTGCAAAGTGCAAATTATAGTAATTTATGATAAATAATATGTATAACATACTAGACAATATAACATAGAAATACAGTTGTGTCAGCATGAGTTAATCAGTCTGATGGCCTGGTTGAAAGTTGATGGCCTGTTGCTCCTGGATTTTATGCTGCGGTACCGTATCCTGGATGGCAGTAACTGGTACAGTTTGTGGTTGGGGTGACTCTGGTCTCCAATGATCCTTCAGGCCCTTTTTACACATCTGCCTTTGTAAAACAAGCTAGCAAACCGAATCAAATTGTGTTTCGTATTGTAAAAAATAGAGAAGAGAGTGGATATAGGATCACTTGGAAATGAGGCTGGATATACATTAACGGGGGACAAAGAGATGGCAGATAAACTAAATGAGTACTTTGCATCAGTCTTCACTGTGGAAGACACTAGCACTGTGCCCGGTGTTGAAGGGTGCGAGGGAAGAGAAGTGAGTGCAGTTACTGTTACAAGGGTGAAGGTGCTCAAAAAGCTGAAAGACTTAAAGGTACATAAGTCACCCGGACCAGATGAACTGCACCCTAGTGTCCTGAAAGAAGTAGCGGTTGACATTGTGGAAACATTTGAAATGATCTTTCAAAAATCATTGGTGGCAGAGGACTGGACAATTGCAAATGTCACTCTACTCTTTAGGAAGGAGGAAGGCAGCAGAAAGGAAATTATAGAGCAGTTAGCCTCACCTCTGTGGTTGGGAAGAAGTTAGTGTCAATTGTTATGTATGAGGTTATGGAATACTTGGTGACACTGGACATGATAGGACAAGTCAGCCTGGATTTCTTAAGGGAATATCCTGCCTGACAAACCTGTTGGAATTCTTTGAGGAGATTACAAGTAGGATAGATAAAAGGGATGCAGTGGATGTTGTATATTCGGAATCGCAGAAGGACGTTGACAAGGTGCCACACATGAAGCTGCTTACCAAGTTAAGAGCTCATGGTATTACAGATAGTTATTGGCTTAGTTAGAGCATTGGCTGACTGGTAGGAAACAGCAAATGAGAGTAAAGCGATCCTTTTCAGGTTGGCTGCCAGTGACTAATGGCATTCTACAGGGGTCATCATTTTATGCTGTATATCCGTATACCCACCTCTCTCTCTGTGGGAATGTTACCCCATAGATCCCTCATAAAAAAACTCTGTCTCACTTTCAATCTGAGCTCTCTGGTTATGTACTCCCATTTCTCGGAAAAAGACTCACTTTATCTAAGTCCTTTATGAATGTGTTCAGGGGTCATCGCTCAACATCCTACACTCCATTTAAATAGCCCAAGCTTATCCACTCTCTGCTTTTAACCTAAGTCCCCAGTCCTGGTAACATCCTCCTGAAGCCTCCTGTCCAGTGTAATGACATCCTCCCCATATCTGTGGAACCAGAAATGCAGACAATACTCCAAGTGTGGTCTATCATCAACATCAAAGACCTTACTTCAGTTCATGTGGACAGTGTGGAATAGGCTGATGAATACAGGACTGAAGGTGTTGTATTTGAATGCACCAGTATACGGAATAAGGGAGATGATGTTGTAGCACAGGTAGAGATTGGCAGGTACAACGTTGTTGGCATCACTGAGTTGTGGTGGAAAGGAGATCCTGGCTTGAAGCTCAACATTCAAGGATACACCTTGTATTCAAAGGACAGGCCGGTAGGCAGAGAGGCCGGGGAGGCTCGGTTGGTAAAGAATGAAATGAAATCTTTAGAGAGAGGTGAGATAGTATTGGAAGATGTCGAATCATTATGGGTAAAGTTCAAAAGCTGCAAGGGTAAAAAGACCCTGATGAGAGTGATGTACAGGCCTCCAAACAGTAGCCATGAATAGAAATGGGATACAAATTACACCAGGAGATAGAGAAAAGGACAAGGAGGTAGACTGGGAAAATCATGAAGATGCTGCATTCCAAGAGAAAGAATTTGTACAATGCCTCCATGATGGCTTTTTGGAACTGCTTGTGGTTGAGCCCAATGGGAGAAAGGCAATTCCAGAGTGGGATTTGTATAATGAACCAGATATGATTTGGGAGATTATGGTAAAAGAACCTTTAGGAACCAGTGATCATAAAATGATAGAATTCACCCCAGAGTTTGAGAGGGAGATAATGTCGGATGTATCAGTATCAGAGTGGAGTAAAGTTAGTTATGGAGGCACGAGGGAGGAGCTGATCAAAGTAGATTGGAAGGGGACACGAGCAGGGATGATTGCAGAACAACAAAGACTGGAGCTCCAGGGGCAATTTGGATAAATAAAACCCAAAGATGAAGAAGTATTATACAGGGAGGATGAGCTAACCGTGTTTGACACGAGAAGTCAAAAGCAGCATAAAAGCAGAAGAGAGGGCATACAATAGAACAAAAATCAGCCGGATGTTGGAGTATCAAGAAGATTCTGTTCATTAACAGAAAGGAATTACAAAGCCATAAGGAGTGAAAATGAGATATGAGGGAAAGCTCGCCTACAATACTCAAGAGGACAGAAAATGTAAAGAGTAAAAGAGAGTGAGAGTGGATATTGGACCCCTAGAAAATGACACTGGAGAGGAGAAATGTGAGATAAAGACATGGCAGAGGTACCTATTTAGTATTATGTGTCACTGTGGAAGATACCAACTGTATGTCAGAAATGTGAGAGTGTCAGGGGACAGAAATGAGTGTTGTTGCTGTTACTGAGGAGAAAGTACGTGGGACGATTGAAGATCTGAAGGTCCTGGACCAGATGGACTACACCCCAGTGTTCAGAAAGAGTTAGCTGAAGAGAATATGGGGACATTAGTGATGATCTTTCAAGAATCACTAGATATTTGGTCATTCAAGATGACTGGAAATTGCAAAGGTCACTTCACTCTTTAAGAAGGGAGAGCAGCTGGGGAAAGAAAATTATAGGCGGGTTATCTGGATGTGGTGTGCTTGGGAAGATGTTGGAGTCCAGTATTAAGGACGAGCTTTCGGGTACATGGAGGCAAATGATAAAATAGAGCAAAGACAGCATGCCTTCCCTTAAGGGGAAATCTTGCCTGACAAATCTGTTGGAATTCTTCGAGGAACACAAAGCCAAGATAGACAAAGAATGATTTCGATGAGAGAATTGTTGCCTTTGTGGCCGAGCTTGCAGACGATATGAAGATAGGTGAAGGGGCAAGTAGTGCTGTAGAAGCTCGGAATCTGGGGAAGGACAGAGACAGATCAGGAAATGGGCAAATATGTGATAGATGGATTATCGAGTAGGGAAATCGGGCATGCACTTTGGTAGAAGGAATAAAGGCATAGACAATTTTGTAAACAGGGCGAAATTCAAAAATCAGAGGTGCAAATGGACATGGGTGTCATTGTGCAGGATTCCCTGAAGGTTAACTTGCAGTTCGTGTCAGTGGTAAGATTGGCAAACTCAATGTTTGCTTTCATTTCGAGAGGATTAGAGTACAAGAGCAGGGATGTAATTCTGAGGTTTTATAAGGCATTGGTCAGACCACACTTGGAGTAATGTGAGCAGTTTCTGGTCGCATATATCGGAAAAGATGTGCTAGCATTGGAGAGAGTCCAGGAGGTTCACAAGAATGATTCCGGAAATGAAAAAGTTAACATATGATGAGTTAATATGATGTTTCTGATGGTAATATGATGGTTCTGGGCCTGTACTCATGGGAGTTTAGAAGAATGGTTGATTTATTACCCCTCTCAACCCTATTCTCCTGCCTCCTCCCCATAAATTTTGAGACTCTGACTGATCAAGAGGTTCACTTACCAACTTCTGCTTTAAAAATCAAACAGGAGAAAATCTGCAGATGCTGGTAATCCAAGCTACACAGGTTCTGATGAAGGGTCTCATCAGACCTTTCTGACTCCTGTCTGGAGAGAGAGATGATTTTGGGAGGATGTGGGTGGGTCCAGAACGGAAAGCACAGTCTCCGACTATAGGGATGTCCATTTATGACAGAAATGAGGAGGAATTCCTTTATCCACAGGATAGTGAATCTGCCACAGGCAGCTGTGGATGCCAAATAACTGAGTATATTTAAAGCAGAGTAACACACACAAATTGTTGGGGGAACAGCAGGCCGGGAAGTTTCTATGGAAAAGAGTAAACAGTCCACGGTTCAGACTGAAACACTTCATCAGGACCTGTGTTGCTTATGGGTCCCAGCAAATTCATCCCCTGTCCTAATGAGGGGCTGCAGGGGATGGGGTTCTGGGAAAGGGGACAAAGTCATCCTCATCTGCCATCTTTGCCCCCTCTAGCTTCTCATTACGTCTACACACACAGTTCACCCACAGGCTTTCCACCCCTCCCCCTCTTGGTTCAATCTGCCATTCATCTCTCCCCTACTGGTTCCCATTATCACCTCCTTTACTGTCTCAAACCATCACACTCCCCCACTTCACACTCACAAATGAATGTGAACATTGAATGAAGGGCCTGTTCCTGTGCTGTACTGTTCTATGTTCTCTGTTCCCTGTTTAGAAGGAGAGGAGATCTCAGGGAAACATGAAATTCTTTCAGGGGTCAAAAGGCTGGAGCCAGGGAGGATGTTTCCCCTGTCTGAGGAGTTCAGGGTCAGGGGTCACTGTGTTTGGAATTCTCAGCACCCGTGGGGGTTTGGGGGTTCTTAGCGATTCAGTTCACAGAGCCATCGCCATACAGCATAGAAATGTGCCGTTCGACCCATCACCTCTGTGCTGACCTATTTCCCATCCACATTCATCCCATTGGCCGGCATTAGGTCAGTCTCCCTCTGTGCCTTGCCTATTGAAGTGTCTGTCCAAGTGTCTCTTAAACACAGAGGACGGGAGGCCTGTGACCTGCAGAGGTCGGTGCTGGGGCCGGGTTGTTTGTCATTCATATTAATGATTTGGATGAGAATGTAAGTGACAAAGTTAGTAGGTTTGTGAGAGATACTAAAATTCATGATATAGTGGAGAGGGAAGAGGATTATCTCTGTTTACACGGGGCCGTTGATCAACTGTAGAGATGGGTACAGGGAGAATGTTTTAAAATACATCTTGCCAGGAATAAGAAAGGTTGGAAGAAATAATGGGCTTTTGTCGAGTCAAAGGTTCGTGTCGGCCACCCGACCGCGCCTGAGGCCCAGCGGCCTTTCCCTCGGTCCCGGGGCCGCGCTGCCCGGGTCTCCCCCCCATCCCCGGGGCCGCGCTGCCCGAGTCTCCCCCCGATCCCCGGGGCCGCGCTGCCCGAGTCTCCCCCCGATCCCCGGGGCCGCGCTGCCCGAGTATCCCACCGATCCCCCGGGACCGCGCTGCCCGAGTCTCCCTCCCGATCCCCGGGGCCGCGCTGCCCGAGTCTCCTCCCCGATCCCCGGGGCCCCGCTGCCCGAGTCTCCCCCCCCCGATCCCCGGGGCCCCGCTGTCCGAGACTCCCCACGATCCCCGGGGCCGCGCTGCCCGAGTCTCCCCACCCCCCGATCCCCGGGGCCCCGCTGCCCGAGTCTCCCCCCGATCCCTGGGGCCGCGCTGCCCGAGTCTCCCCACCCCCCGATCCCCGGGGCCCCGCTGCCCGAGTCTCCCCCCGATCCCTGGGGCCCCGCTGCCCGAGTCTCCCCCCGATCCCCGGGGCCGCGCTGTCCGAGTCTCCCCCCGGATCCCCGGGACCGCCGCTGCCCGAGTCTCCCTCCCCCCCCGATCCCCGGGGCCGCGCTGCCCGAGTCACCCCCCGATCCCCGGGGCCGCGCTACACGAGTCTCCTCCCCGATCCCCGGGGCCCCGCTGCCCGAGTCTCCCCCCCCGATCCCCGGGGCCGCGCTGCCCGAGTCTCCCCACCCCCCCGATACCCGGGGGCCCCGCTACCCGAGTATCCCCCCGATCCCCGGGGCCGCGCTGCCCGAGTCTCCCCACCCCCCCGATCCCCGGGGCCCTGCTGCCCGAGTCTCCCCCCGATCCCCGGGGCCGCGCTGCCCGAGTCTCCCCCCGATCCCCGGGGCCGCGCTGCCCGAGTCTACCCACCCCCCCCCCCGCCTATCCCCGGGGCCGCGCTGCCCGAGTCTCCCCACCCCCCCGATCCCCGGGGCCGTGCTGTCCGAGTCTCCCCCCGAACCCCGGGGCCGCGCTGTCCGAGTCTCCCCCCCGATCCCCGGGGACGCGCTGCCCGAGTCTCCCCCCCCCGATCCCCGGGGCCGCGCTGCCCGAGTCTCCCCACGAACCCCGGGGCCGCGCTGTCGGAGTCTCCCCCCGATCCCCGGGGACGCGCTGCCCAAGTCTCCCCCCCGATCCCCGGGGCCGCGCTGCCCGAGTCTCCCCACGATCCCAGGGGCCGCGCTGCCCGAGTCTCCCCCCGATCCCCGGGGCCGCGCTGTCCGAGTCTCCCCCCCGATCCCCGGGGCCGCGCTGCCCGAGTCTCCGCCCCCCCCGATCCCGGGGGCCGCGCTGTCCGAGTCTCCCCCCCGATCCCCGGGGCCGCGCTGCCCGAGTCTCCCCCCGATCCCCGGGGCCGCGCTGCCCGAGTCTCCCCCCCGATCCCCGGGGCCGCGCTGCCCGAGTCTCCCCCCGATCCCCGGGGCCGCGCTGCCCGAGTCTCCCCCCCGATCCCCGGGGCCGCGCCGCCCGAGTCCCCCCCCGATCCCTGGGGCCGCGCTGCCCGAGTCTCCCCCCGATCCCCCGGGCCGCGCTGCCCGAGTCTCCCCCCGATCCCCGGGGCCGCGCTGACCGAGTCTCGCACCGATCCCTGGGGCCGCGCTGCCCGAGTCTCCCCCCGATCCCCCGGGCCGCGCCGCCCGAGTCTCCCCCCGATCCCCCGGGTCGCGCTGCCCGAGTCTCCCCCCCGATCCCAGGGGCCGCGCCGCCCGATTCTCCCCCCGATCCCCCGGGCCGCGCTGCCCGAGTCTCCCCCCGATCCCCCGGGCCGCGCTGCCCGAGTCTCCCCCCGATCCCCAGGGCCGCGCTGCCCGAGTCTCCCCCCCGATCCCCGGGGCCGCGCTGCCCGAGTCTCCCCCCGATCCCCGGGGCCGAGCCGCCCGAGTCCCCCCCCGATCCCTGGGGCCGCGCTGCCCGAGTCTCCCCCCGATCCCCCGGGCCGCGCTGCCCGAGTCTCCCCTCCATCCCCGGGGTGGCGCTGTCCGAGTCTCCCCCCGATCCCCGGAGCCGCGCCGTCCGATTCTCCCCCCGATCCCCAGGGGCCGCGCCGCCCGAGACTCCCCCCGATCCCTGGGGCCCGCGCTGCCCGAGTATCCCCCCGATCCCCCGGGCCGCGCCGCCCGAGTCTCCCCCCGATCCCCCGGGTCGCGCTGCCCGAGTCTCCCCCCCGATCCCAGGGGCCGCGCCGCCCGATTCTCCCCCCGATCCCCCGGGCCGCGCTGTCCGAGTCCCCCCCCCCCGATCCCAGGGGCCGCGCTGTCCGAGTCTCCCCCCGATCCCCGGGGCCGCGCTGCCCGAGTCTCCCCGCGATCCCCCGGGCCGCGCCGCCCGAGTCTCCCCCCGATCCCCCGGGCCGCGCTGCCCGAGTCTCCCCCCGATCCCCGGGGCCGCGCTGCCCGAGTCTCCCCCCGATCCCCGGGGCCGCGCTGCCCGAGTCTCCCCCCGATCCCCGGGGCCGCGCTGTCCGAGTCTCCCCCCGATCCCCGGGGCCGCGCTGCCCGAGTCTCCCCCCGATCCCCGGGGCCGCGCTGTCCGAGTCTCCCCCCGATCCCCGGGGCCGCGCTGCCCGAGTCTCCCCCCGATCCCCGGGGCCGCGCTGCCCGAGTCTCCCCCCGATCCCCGGGGTCTCTCTAATTCTCTGCTTCTCCCCCCAGTCTTTGTCACCCTGGATGTGGAAACGGCGAATCCGTGTCTCGAGGTGTCTGAGGATCGGAAGAGTGTGAGATGGACCGGGACCTGGAGGGATCTCCCTGACACCGGGAAGAGATTCACAGACTGGGAATGTGTGCTGGGATCGGAGGGATTCACATCGGGGAGACATTACTGGGAGGTGGAGGTGACGGGGAATCAATACTGGTGTCTGGGAGTCGCCGCAGAGTCTGGGGAGAGGAAGGGATGGTTCAGTCTGAGTCCGGAGACCGGATTCTGGGTCATCGGGCGGGTTGATGACGTATTACATCGGGATTATGACGTATACAGTGATCTCCCCTCCCCCGTGTCCCATCTCGCTGCCGGTCCCATCCCCGGGAGGGTGGGAGTTTATCTCTGTTACGAGTCCGGGACAGTTTCATTTTACAACACGGAGACCAAGTCCCATCTCCACACCTTCACTGGGAATAAATTCACGGGGAAACTTTATCCTTTCTTTCGGACTGTGGGTGTAAACCAGTGGCTGAGAATCTGCTCCGGTTCCGCTCCGGGTCTGTAAACGGGTCGGGCCCCGGGACCGGCGTCAGGAGTAAAGTCCCTGTAAATATAAATGTGCGGAGAGTGCAGCTAAATACGTGGCTAAGGAGATGGTGCAGGAGGGAGGGCTTCATGTTTCTGGACAATTGGGCTTTGTTCCCGGGAAGGTGGGGCCTGTTCCGACGGGACGGTTTGCCCGTGAACTGGAGGGGGACTAACATCCTTGAGGGTAGATTTGCCAGTGCTGCTCGGGGGGGGGGGGGGGAGGGGGTGGGAGTGGGTTAAACTAGATTTGCAGAGGGAGGGGAACAAGAGTGTTAGAGCAGATAGTGAGGTGGAGGAGGATAAAGGTCATGCGAGGACTGCATGTATAGGCAGAAATCAAAGGTTTGTACATTAGGTTGTAAATTAATTTTCAGAGCTTTAGAAATTGTAGAAAATAAAGATTTCCAAAAAGATTTTGATGAAGAACATGACCAGAACATATGTGAAAAAGTGGCCACTTCAGTTTTACACCTATCGCAATAATTGTCTATGTTAGGAAATATTTTGGATAGTCTCTCCTTTGTTAAATAGTAACAGTGAACAATTTTAAATTGAATTAAACACTGATAGTTAATTAGCAAATATTCTCTCTCTCAAACACACTTACTGCAATATCTTCAGGTTAGACATTTTTTTACAAAACATAATTATCTAAGTTCCCACATATGCAAGAATCTGATTTGTTGGATACTATTTTAAATATGAATCCTTCAGTAAGAGAATTTGTAATTCTCATTGGTAGAATTTATAATTTATTTTTAATACATTAATACAAAAAGATAACCTCCCACCTAAGGTTTATACATGATAGAAATATTCGTTGTTTCAGACGTGATAGAGGGGGAGGGATGAAAGGGGGAGGAGTGGCATTACTAGTCAGGGAAAATATCACAGCTGTGCGTAGACAGGACAGACCGGAGGGCTTGTCTACAGAGGCCATATGGGTGGAGCTGAGGAACAGGAAAGGTGTGACCATCCTTTTCTTCTATACTTTCTCCTTGGCTTTGTAAAATTTTTAAAGATGCATTAAGTATAGGTAAACTACCACAATCTTTTTATAAAGCTTCTATTTCCTTAATTCTTAAAAAAGATAAAGACCCCACTGAATGTGCATCCTATCGGCCTATATCTTTGCTGAATACGGATTTTAAGATTTTTAGTAAAATTTTGGCTATTAGATTAGAAAATATATTGCCTCGGATTATTTCTGAGGATCAGACTGGATTTATTAAAAATCGCTATTCATCTTTTAACATTAGAAAATTAATTAATATTGTTTATACCTCTTCATCTAAAATCCCAGAATGTGTCATTTCCTTAGATGCCGAAAAAGCATTTGATAGAGTCGAATGGTCATATTTATTTAATACTTTGCAACATTTTAATTTTAGTTCAAAATTTATATCATGGATTAAATTAATATATCAGAAACCTTTAGCTTCGGTCTTCACTAATAATCAAAGATCCCCTTTTTTTCAGTTATCTTGGGGCACAAGGCAAGGTTGTCCTTTAAGCCCTTTATTATTTGACATTGCTTTGGAACCCTTGGCTATAGCTATTCGTGAATCACCCAATATTTCAGGTATTACCCGTGGGGAGACGATGTATAAGGTATCATTATATGCGGATGATTTGTTATTATATATATCTGACCCTGAAAGATCTATTCCTGCTATTTCTTCTTTGCTTGCTCAATTTAGTAATTTTTCTGGATATAAATTGAATTTTAATAAGAGTGAACTTTTTCCATTAAATATGCATACTTCAATTTATAATCAGGTACCATATAGAATTGTTACAGACTATTTTACTTATTTAGGTATTAAAATTACTAAAAAACAAAGATTTATTTAAAACTAATTTTTTGCCTTTAATAGATCAAATTAAGCAACTTGCTAATAGGTGGTCCCCACTATCTTTGTCTTTGGTAGGTAGAATTAATGCCATTAAGATGATGATACTACCTAAATTTCTATATCTATTTCAAGCATTACCAATTTTTATTCCTAAATCTTTTTTTGATATAGTTGATTCTAAAATATCTTCGTATTTGTGGCAGAACAAAAATCCTAGGCTAGGTAAAAAATATTTACAGAAGCCTAAGAAGGAGGGCGGTTTGGCTCTACCAAACTTAAGATTTTACTATTGGGCAGTTAATATACGGTATTTGATATTTTGGACACAAGAATCGACTACAGTTGCTGGCCCACAATGGGTAAATTTGGAATGTAAATCTGTGCAAGATTTCTCATTGATCTCAATCTTAGGATCTTCACTTCCTTTTTCGTTATTCAAAATGAATAAACAGATAACTAATCCTATAGTCAAGTATACATTACGAATCTGGTTTCAATTTCGTAAATTTTTTGGTTTGAATAAGTTTATGCTGTCAAGTCCTATAATATCTAACTACTTTTTCCGACCATCATCTATAGATCAAGCTTTTCTTTTATGGAAAACAAAAGGTATAACATGTTTTCGTGATCTGTTTTTGGATGATAACATTATGTCCTTTGAACAGTTATCTAATAAATATAATTTATCTAAAACCCATTTTTTTAGATATCTACACGTTAGAAATTTTTTATATAATGAACTAAAGTCTTTTTCGAAAGAATGTCCATTGGACATTACAGAAAGAATTTTAGCTCTTAATCCTTGTCAAAAGGGCTTAGTAGCTATCATTTATAATATGATTATGAATGTACAACCAGATATATCAGAAAAAATTAAGAAGGAATGGCAGGAAGAATTGCATTGCCCTATATCTATTGAGCAATGGGAAAAATTTTTATTATTGGTAAACTCATCCTGTATCTGTGCTAAACATGCTCTAATACAATTTAAGGTTGTACATAGAGCTCACATGTCTAAAGATAAACTTGCTCGATTTTATTCTTATGTTAATCCAACCTGTGATAGATGTCATTCTGATGTTGCTTCGTTGACCCATATGTTTTGATCTTGTCCTTGTTTACAAAACTATTGGAAAGATATTTTTAATATTATTTCAAGAGTCTTAAATATTAATCTCCAACCACATCCTTTTACCGCAATTTTTGGTCTACCAATGATAGATAATAAGCGTTTATCCGCTTCATCCCAACGAATGATTGCATTTGTTACACTAATGGCTAGAAGATCTATTTTACCGAATTGGAAAGAAATTAACCCTCCAACTGTATTTCAGTGGTTTTCTCAAACTATTTCCTGTTTGAGCTTAGAAAAAATTAGAAGTGTGGTTTTTGACTCTTCAGTTAAATTTGAGGAAACTTGGAGACCATTTATTCAACATTTTCATATGAATTAAATTGTCTGATCCTGAACCTTATTGTTACTATCCTGGATTGTGTGGATGGAGGTTGGGAGTCATTGGCACTGCTGTATGTATTCAACATTATGCGATTGCCCATGTTGGTTAGTTTTTTTAAAGTTTTTTTTTAGTTGTTTTTTTTGGGGGGGGGGGGGTTCTTTTTTTTTCTTAATTCCTTTACATTATACTATGAGTTTGAGAGACTCTGTGTATTGATTAATACATATTTGATTGTTAATTAATCTATTATGTACTCTCAAATGTTTTGTACTAATATTTTTCTTATGTTTTTCTTAAAATTAATAAAAAGATTTGAAAAGAAAAGAAAAAAAGGAAAGGTGTGACCACACTAATAGGGGTGTATTATAGACCGCCCAATAGTCAGAGAGAATTGGAGGAGCAAATCTGTATAAAGATAGTAGACCGATGTAAGAAACAGGAAGTTGTAATAGACGGGGATTTTAACTTTCCACATATTGACTGGGACTCCCAAACTGTAATAGGGCTAGAGTTTGTGAAATGTTTTCAGGAAAGTTTTCTAAATCAATATATAGAGGTACTTACGAGAGAGGATGCAATACTTGATCTCCTATTAGGAAACCAGACAGGTCAGGTGACAGAAGTATGTGTGGGCGAACATTTTGGGTCCAGTGACCGTAATGTCATTAGTTTCAAGTTAATTATGGATAAGGATGGGTCTGGTCCTCGAGTTGAGGTTCTAAATTGGAGAAGGGCTAATTTTGTGGAAATGAATAAGGATCTAGGAAGAGTGGATTGGGATAAGTTTTTTTTTCCTGACAAGGATGTGTTCAGTAAGTGGAAGGCCTCCAAATGTGAAATTTTGAGGGTGCAGAGTTTGCATTTTCCTGCCAGGATTAAAGGCAAAGTTAACAGGCATAGGGAACCTTGGTTTTCCAGGGATATTGGCGATCTGGTTAAGAAAAAGATAGAGGTGTTTAGCAGGTATAGGCAACAAAGAGCAAATGAGTTACTTAAAGAGTATAGAAAACGTAAGAAAATACTAAAGAAGGAAATTAGGAAGGAAAAAAAGACATGAGGTGGCTTTTGCAGATAATGTGAAGGAAAACCTGAAGGGTTTCTACAAGTATATTAAGAGTAAAAGGATAGTAAGGACTGTAGTAAGGCCTTTGACAAGGTCCCACATCGCAGGTTAGTTCAGAAAGTTCAGACATGAGGTATCCATGGAGAGGTTGGAGAGATTGAAAGAGTGCAGAGATTTACTAGGATGCTGCCAGGTCTTCAGGAGTTGAGTTACAGGGAAAGATTGAACAGGTTGGGACTTTATTCCTTGGAGCATAGAAGAATGAGGGGAGATTTGATAGAGGTTTACAAAATTATGTGGGGTATAGACAGTAAATGCGAGTAGGTTCTTTCCATTTAGATTAGGAACGATAAATACGAGAGGACATGGTTTAAGGGTGAAAGGGGAAAGCTTTAGGGGGAACATTAGGAGGATCTTCTTCACTCAGAGAGTGGTGGGAGTGTGGAACGAGCTGCCATCTGACATGGTAAATGCAGGCTCACTCTTAAGTTTTAAGAATAAATTGGATGGATACATGGAAGGGAGAGGTCTGGAGGGTTACGGACTGGGTGCAGGTCAGTGGGACGAGCGGAATAAAGTTTCCACACAGACTAGAAGCGCCAAATGGCCTGTTTTCTGTGCTGTAGTGTTCTATGGTCCTATGGAGTGAAATAAACACGACATGAGAATTGTCGATCGATTAATTTTAACTCGTTCACCGCATCCGTCAACCAAACAGAAACACCGCGGATTCAGCAGCAGCCGTGGGCGGCGGGTCCTGAGCTCCCCTGGGTCCTAGAGTCCACCCGTAATGAGACAGGTTAAATGGGACAAGTGGGGGCGGTACTGACTGGAAAAGACAGTGAAGATTGTTCATTAAGTTCATCTGCCATTTCTTAGTCCCCCATTACTACTTCACCAGCATCATTTTCCAGTGGTCCAGTATCAACTCTCATCTCCCTTTCACTCTTCATGTAACTGAAAACTAAACTTTTAGCATCCTGATTTATATTATTGGCCAGTTTGCCCTCATATTTCATCTTGACCATTCTTATGGCTTTTTTCGTTGCCTTTTGTTGGATTATAAGAGCATCCCAATAATCCAACATTCCACTCACCTTTGCTACACTATATGTCATTTCCTTAGGTTTAACACAATAATTACATGCCTTTTCCAGCTCAAACTGTGAATTGATTTAAAGTCAGTCCCATAATTTAATAAAGTTTTTATCTGAAAACTATCTACCCTCGCAAAGATTGTACTGAAGGCTGCATTTGATTTTTCTTCAGCCTTGTACGCTTCACATTGAAATAGTATGTGTTTCGACAGTTTCATAATGACAAAATGTACACGACACAGAATGAAGTTTTCCAATTAGTTACAAGTCATAATTAAGCATAGTGTGGACATTTCTATGTCATGTCAATATCATTCCTTCCCTTGTTTTAAGCCCTTCTTCTATAAACCCAACAGGTTTATGTATTCTGTAAAAGTGTCTGTCCTTATGTCCATTATCCTACGTCTTGCCATAAGCCCCTAATTCTTAACACTACCAACCCTTTAGCTTCTAATTTGCTAAGTGGAAGGTCTATAATCCACAGCTTAACATTTAACAACTTTTAGTGCTAAACAGTCAACCCCATCATTTCCCTCAACAGTGTGATGTGCAGGTCCCATAATGTGCAGACATATAAATCAAACTTTATATATGAAATACCATTTGAGGAGTTTTCAACAGTCAATCTGACCTACTGCCAGAATGACCTGTTTAAGACTCATCAAAACCGAAATGTATTATGAGCAAATTATAAGGACCAATTTCCTCCACCCACTGTAAGCCTAAACTGTTGGCAAAGAATTCTTCTTTCTATGCTGATAAATGACATAAGTCATTTCTTTATCATTACCTGCAATTCAGGCACACAAAAACAGCCACACCAACATCCCCAGTTACTTATCTTTTGATTCATCTGTAAAAATGGTTACTGTATGATAATAAATTTCATTAGTTGTTTGTAAACCACGTAATGTGTTTTAATGACTGAAAGCTTAAAATCCTCATCAATCTGCCCACTGTTTGACCTATTAATTGTAAATTGCAATTAATACCTCTAATCTATAAAGCTACATCATCTGTATATTGTGATTTACCCAGGGTATCCCACTTTCCCATCTCAGAGAAAATATTAAACCAACAGACTCTCAGGCAGAACCGAATCCGATCGTGTAACCTAAAATCAACTGAAGTCATTGGAAAAGACAAGGTGGGGTTACGGAGAAAGCTACGGTGGGACATATTGTACCAACCATCCAAAACTTAAAACACTCTTCTTGTGATTTCCCCAACCGTCCTCCAGCACAGCATTAACAAGATGATTATTTCTTTGCCCCTGCAAATTAATCTAGTATGTTGACATCAACTTGAACCTCTGTTACTTTGAGGGCAATTGTCCCATTGCAATCAGTAAAGCCAAAACAGGAGACAACATTACTGCACTAGAAAACAATCTTAATGTCTGTAATTGTATCACATGCAAACATTTTTAATTTGAAGATGAAGCTGATCCATAAGCCACACAGACATAATCAAGAACTGATCAAATTAAACAAATATATTTGGTCAACAAAGATTTTCAAGTTGCACCCAAGAATACCCACATAGATATCTGAGGAGATTTAAAGCTCCTTTACATTTATCAATTATTTTACTGATAGGTGCTTCCATGTCAGCTTATTATCCATCCACCTACTGAGAAATCTTACCACTGACACTTCCTCAAGATATTAATCATATAATTTAAAATCAAGTGCAAGCCTATTAATGTTGTTTGTAAACCACGTAATGTGTTTTAACGACTAAAAGCTTAAAATCCTCATCAATCTGCCCACTGTTTGACCTATTAATTGTAAATTGCAATTAATACCTCTAATCTATAAAGCTACATCATCTGTATATTGTGATTTACCCAGGGTATCCCACTTTCCCATCTCAGAGAAAATATTAAATCATAATATTAAATAATGAAGGGCTACAAATACTGCCTTGTGGGATCCCATTTTCTATTTCATAGAAACACAAACATAACATGCTGACCGATACTTGGACAGTCCATCCAAAAAAAAAATCAAAAAACTTATACAATGTCCCCCTTACTCCTAATTTAATCAAAAGTCCTTTCTTCCATATCATTTCCCTTTTCAGTATCAAGAAATACTGCTATTACAACATCTTTATTTAATTGTGCTTTCCGAATATCATCTTCCAAACCTAAAACTGAATCTAATAACATTTCACCCTTCCAAAATCCACTCTAATAAAACACTTTATCACCACTCTTTCCAAAATATTACTCAAGCGCTTGATTACCATACATTCCATAAGTTTACATATTTGAGACATTCACGATATAGGCCCTTAACTAGAAGGATCAAATGGGGATCTGCCAGGTTTCAGAATAGACACTACTATTTCCATTTTCCATGAGGAAAGTAGATGCACAATTCAAACATTTAACATTTTCACAGAAGAGAATTATATACAATTACAATTTCAAATATCACTCTTTCCTGGGGACACCAGACCTGCATTATTAATAGACTTCTTAAATTCATACAAAGAAATCTCTCCATCAGTGATGCTATCATTGCTACAGCTGACTTCCAGTACATCAGGGTATACACTGAATAACATATCCTTACATTGTTTAACTTCTTCACTTTAATTATCCTGATTGTGAATCTCAGCAAATGACCCAGCCAGTAACACAACCTTCCCTGTTTCAGTAACAATCATTTTGCCCTCATTAATCAACACTGGAATATTATGATCCCCACAAATCCCCCCATTTTCTAAATCATATCCCAAACAATTCCAAGTTTGATATCCCTTCCAATATTATCTCCATATAAACTCCAGTAGATAACCTCCTTCCTCACCACGGCCTTTGCCCTTTTATTGTTAATAATGTCACTCGGAGACTGATGCACCATCACATAAAAACTCACATTTCTCCCAATTTGCTTCCTGTTCCGTTATAAATCCAAATCCAAACTCATAAAGACAGGAAGGCTGACTGACGTTCACATAAACTAATCACCCTCCGAGTTCCCATTTGAGCGACAGTCTCTACAGCCAATGACAGCAGGGGTCAGTGTTAAATCTGAGCTACGAATGGCTGGAGGAAATCGGCCCATGATCAGCCCCTCCTCTTCCGCTCCATCGCCATGGCGGTGATCAGCGATGCGCTTCTGTCGGTGTCGCCGGTCTCGGCGCCCACAAGGACGGGTGTGATTCCCCTTCGCGCCTCGCTGGGTCTGTTTCGGTGACGTCTGTGGTGGCTGACAGGGAGCGAGCGAGGACAAATGACTACAACTCCCAGAAGGCCCCACTGTTTAGGGGTAAGGTATAAAAGCAAAATGGAGGAAAATGTAATGCATTACGTTTTCTGTACTGTGTCGAGCCTTCAATAAAAAATTAAATTAAAAGAGAGATTCCAGCGAGAAATAGATAGAACATAGAACAATACAGCACAGTACAGGCCCTTCGGCCCACAATGTTGTGCCGACCCTTAAACGCTGCGTCCCTAAATTTAAATTCCGCCATATACCTGTCTAACAGTCTGTTAAACTTCACTAGTGTATCTGCCTCCACCACTGACTCGGGCAGTGCATTCCACACACCAACCACTCTCTTGAGTATAAAATCTTCCTCTAATATCCCCCTTGAACTTCCCTCCCCTTACCTTAAAACCATGTCCTCTTGTATTGAGCAGTGGTGCCCTGGGGAAGAGGCGCTGGCTGTCCACTCTATCTATTCCCCTTAATATCAACTATACCGCTATCATTTCTCCTCTCATCCTCCTTCTCTCCAGAGAGTAAAGCCCTAGCTCCCTTAATCTCTGATCATAATCCATACTCTAAACCAGGCAGCATTCTGGTAAATCTCCTCTGTACCCTTTCCAATGCTTCCACATCCTTCCTATAGTGAGGTGGCCAGAACTAGACAGAGTACTCCTTGTGTGGCCCAACCAGAGTTTTATAAAGCTGCAACATTACATCGCGACTCTTAAACTCTTAAATCCTTCAACTTATAAAAGCTAACAACCCATAACCTTTCTTAACTACTCTGTCTACCTGTGAGGCAACTTTCAGGGATCTGTGGACATGTAGCCCCAGATCCCTCTGCTCCTTCACACTTACAAGTATCCTGCCATTTACTTTGTACTCTGCCTTGGAGTTTGTCCTTCTAAAGTGTACCAGCTCACACTTCTGCAGGTTGAACGCTATCTGCCACTTCTCAGCCCTCTCCTGCATCCTATCAATGTCTCTCTGCATTCTTTGACAATCCTCTTCACTGTCCACAACACCACCAGCCTTTGTGTCTTCAACAAACTTGCCAATCCATCCTTCTACCCCGACATCCAGGTCATTAATAAAAATCACGAAAGGCAGTGGTCCCAGAACTGATCCTTGTGGGACACGACTAGTCACAACCCTCCAATCCGAATGCACTCCCTCCACCACAACTCTCTGCTTTCTGCAGGCAAGCCAACTCTGAATCCACCTGGTCAAACATCCCTGGATCCCATGCCTTCTGACTTTCTGAATAAGCCTACAGTGTGGAACCTTATCAAATGCATTACTAAAATCCATGTAGATCACATCCACTGCAATACCCTCATCTATATGCCTGGTCACATCCTAAAAGAACTCCATCAGGCTTGTGAGACACCATCTGCCCTTCAGAAAGCCATGCTGACTGTCACTGATCAGACCATGATTCTCTAAATGCCAATAAATCCTATCTTTGTGAATCTTTTCCAACAGCTTTCCCACCACAGATGTAAGGCTCAATGGTCTATAATTATCCGGACTGACCCTACTACCCTTTTGGAACAAGGCGACAACATTCGCCTCCCTCCAATCCTCCGGGACCATTCCCGTGGGCAATAAGGACATAATGATCCTAGCCAGAGGCTCAGCAATCTATTTCCTCGCCTCGGATGCAGAACTGGGAAGTGGCAGAGGGAGTTCAACACAGATGAAGAGGTTCATTTCTGCAGGTCAAATTTGAACACAGAATATCATATTAATGGTGAGACTCTTGGCAGTGTGGAGGGTCAGAGAGATCTTGGGGTCTGTGTCCATACGACATTCAAAGCTGCTGTGGAAGTTGGCAGTGTTGTTAGGAAGGCGTCTGGTGTGATGGCCTTCATCAACCGTGGGATTGAGTTCAAGAGCTGTGAGGTGATGTTGAAGCTATATTTCTCCTAACCTGTACATAAGTAATTGTAATAAGATGATGAGAGGCTTTGACCATGTGGATAGCCAGCGGCATTTTCCCAGGCTTGAAGTGACTAACACGAGGGGACGTAGTTTTAAGCTGCTTGGAAGTCGGTACTGAGGGAATGCCAGGGGTATGTTTCTTACACAGAGAGTGGTGGGTGCATGGAATGCACTGCCTGCAGCGATGGTGGAGGTGGATACAATGGGGTATTTTAAGAGACTCTTAGATAGGTTCATGGAGCTTAGAGACATAGAGGGATATACGATCAGGAAATCCTAGGCAGTCTCTAGAGTAGGTTACATGGTCGGTACAACATTGTGGGCTGAAGAGCCTGTAATGTGCTGTAGATTTCTGTGTTCTGTGTCAAACACAGGCAGAGGGATTAGTTTAAATGGACAGGAGGACAGCATGGAAAGGTTGGGCCGAAGGGCCTGTGTTAGTCCCGTAAGTGATGGGTTCTGTCCCAACCATCGACTCTATTCCCCTCAACAGATGCTGCCTGACTTGACAACGTTCTTGAAAAGTTGCTTTCAGTTCCGCTTAGCATTCTGTACAAAGGATGTTTTGTGGTGGAAGAGTGCAGAGGAGATTCATCATGATTGAGGGGGCTTGTGTTCATAAGTCCATAAGGCATAGGAACAGAATTAGGCCATTCAGCCCATTGAGTCAGCCACCTTTCCATCATGGCTGATCCCAGATCGCACTCAATTCCAGATATCTGACCTCCCGCCATATCCTTTGATGCCCTGACCGTTCAGGAAACGATCAACTTCCGCCTTGAATATACCCACACACTCGGCCTCCACCGCAGTCTGTGGCAGAGCATTCCACAGATCCAATGCACCTTGGCTAATAAAAAAAATAAGCTGCTTACCTCTGTTTGAAAAGGTGGCCCCTCGACTTTGTGGCTGTGCCCCACCACAGGAAATACCTTCTCCACATCCACCTTATCCAGTCCTTTCAACATTTGGTAGGTTTCAATGAGATGCACCCGCATTTTTCTGAGTTCCAGTGGGCACAGGGTCAAAGCTGCCAAGTGCTCCTCATATTTTAACCCCTTCATTCCCGAAATCATCTTTCTGAACCTCCTCTGGACTCTCTCCAATGACAACACATCCTGACTGAGATGGGGGGCCCAACATTGTTGACAATACTCCAAGTGCGGTCTGACTAGTGTCTTATAAAGCTTCAGCATTATCTCGTTGCTGTTATATTCAAGGGGTGATATTGGACTGTGTTGATCTACAGGGCAGCGGGGCCCCGGGGATCGGGGGTGGGAGACTCGAGCAGCGGGACCCCGGGGATAGGGGGGAGACTCGTGCAGCGGGGGCCCCGGGGATCGGGGGGAGACTCGGGAAGTGGGGCCCTTGGAATTGGGGGGAGACTCGGGCAGCGCCGGGGATCGGGGGAGACTCGGGCAGCGGGGCCCCGGGAATCGAGGGGAGACTCGGGCAGCGGGGCCCCGGGGATCGTGGGGGGGGAGACTCGGGCAGCGGGGCCCCGGGAATCGGGGGGAGACTCGGGCTGCACGGCCCAGGAGATTGGTGGGGGGAGACTCGGAGAGTGCGGCCCCGGGGATCGGTGGGGGGGGAGACTCGGGCAGCGGGTCCCCGGAGATCGGAGGGAGACTCGGGCAGCGGGTCCCCGGGGATCGGGGGAGACTCGGGCGGCGCGGCCCCGGGGATCGGGGGAGACTCGGACAGCGCGGCCCCGGGGATCGGGGGGAGACTCGGGCAGCGGGTCCCCGGGGATCGGGGGAGACTCGGGCAGCGGGGCCCCGGGGATCGGGGGAAGGCCGCTGGGCCTCAGGCGCGGTCGGGTGGCCGACACGAACCTTTCTCGTGGTTTGACTCGACGAAAGTGGATGGACATCTGATGTCTCCCCAAGGGTTTTACGCTGGACCGAGAGCAGAAAGACCCCTGGCCCTTGACTCAGACAGGGGCTCTCATGACCCGCCTCAAAGGGCCTAACTGGGTAGACAAGCTTCCCTGGGTCCTGCTCGGAATCCGCACGGCGCCCAAAGAAGATCTGCGCACCCCGTCGGCCGAGTTGGTGTACGGCGCACCCTTGGTCGTCCCCGGGGAGTTCATACCAGCCCCAAGGGGGCAAGAGGAAGACCCCGCAGCAGTCCTGAGCAGACTACGAGAGAGGCTCGGCAACCTGGCCCTCATACCCACTTCGCAGTATGGGCAGAACCCGACCTGCGTACCCAAAAACCTGCGAAACTGTAAGTTTGTTTTTGTACGACAGGGCGGACATCGGGCACCGCTACAGCAGCCCTACGAGGGGTCGTTTACGGTGATCAGGAACAACGGGTCCACATTCCTACTGGACATTGGGGGGAGAGAGGAGGTTTTCTCGGTGGACCGACTCAAACCGGCCCATGTGGACGTGGCGCAGCCGGTCGAGATTCCGGCATCGTGGGGCAGAGGCAGACCTCCCAAACAGGGTCCGGCCCAGACTGTGGACATTGGGGGGTGTATCGCCGGTTCTGCGGGGTGGGGTATGTGGCGACCCACTTCCCAGCGCACTCGAACCGGCTCACAAAGTGGTGCATTGAGGCCTGTCCCAAAAAGGTCACCAAGCCTGCTGGGGAAAAGCCCACGCGTGGGACAGGACTGTGAATACGCGCCCCCTACAGCATCCGCGCGCGGGACGGGACTGTGAATACGCGCCCCCTACAGCATCCGCGCGTGGGACGGGACTGTGTATACGCGCCCCCTACAGCATCCGCGCATGGGACGGGACTGTGAATACGCGCCCCCTACAGCATCCGCGCGCGGGACGGGACTGTGAATACGCGCCCCCTACAGCATCCGCGCGTGGGACGGGACTGTGAATACGCGCCCCCTACAGCATTCCCGCGCGGGGCGGGACTGTGAATACGCGCCCCCTACAGCATCCGCGCATGGGACGGGACTGTGAATACGCGCCCCCTACAGCATCCGCGCGCGGGACGGGACTGTGAATACGCGCCCCCTACAGCATCCGCGCGTGGGACGGGACTGTGAATACGCGCCCCCTACAGCATTCCCGCGCGGGGCGGGACTGTGAATACGCGCCCCCTACAGCATCCGCGCGTGGGACGGGACTGTGAATACGCGCCCCCTACAGCATCCGCGCGGGACGGGACTGTGAATACGTGCCCCCTACAGCATTCCCGCGCGGGACGGGACTGTGAATACGCGCCCCCTACAGCATCCGCGCGTGGGAAGGGACTGTGAATACACGCCCCCTACAGCATCCGCGCGTGGGAAGGGACTGTGAATACGCGCCCCCTACAGCATTCCCGCGTGGGACGGGACTGTGAATACGTGCCCCCTACAGCATTCCCGCGTGGGACGGGACTGTGAATACGCGCCCCCTACAGCATTCCCGCCCGGGACGGGACTGTGAATACGCGCCCCCTGCAGCATCCGCGCGTGGGACGGGACTGTGAATACGCGCCCCCTACAGCATCCGCGCGTGGGACGGGACTGTGAATACGTGCCCCCTACAGCATTCCCGCGCGGGACGGGACTGTGAATACACGCCCCCTACAGCATCCGCGCGTGGGAAGGGACTGTGAATACACGCCCCCTACAGCATCCGCGCGTGGGAAGGGACTGTGAATACGCGCCCCCTACAGCATTCCCGCGTGGGACGGGACTGTGAATACGTGCCCCCTACAGCATTCCCGCGTGGGACGGGACTGTGAATACGCGCCCCCTACAGCATTCCCGCCCGGGACGGGACTGTGAATACGCGCCCCCTGCAGCATCCGCGCGTGGGACGGGACTGTGAATACGCGCCCCCTACAGCATCCGCGCGTGGGACGGGACTGTGAATACGCGCCCCCTACAGCATCCGCGCGTGGGACGGGACTGTGAATACGCGCCCCCGACAGCATCCGCGCGTGGGACGGGACTGTGAATACGCGCCCCCTACGGCATCCGCGCGTGGGACGGGACTGTGAATACGCGCCCCCTACAGCATCCGCGCGTGGGACGGGACTGTGAATACGCGCCCCCTACAGCAACCGCGCGGGACGGGACTGTGAATACGCGCCCCCTACAGCATCCGCGCGTGGGACGGGACTGTGAATACGCGCCCCCTACAGCAACCGCGCGGGACGGGACTGTGAATACGCGCCCCCTACAGCAACCGCGCGGGACGGGACTGTGAATACGCGCCCCCTACAGCATCCGCGCGGGACGGGACTGTGAATACGTGCCCCCTGAAGCATCCGCGCGGGACGGGACTGTGAATACGCGCCCCCTACAGCATCCGCGCGGGACGGGACTGTGAATACACGCCCCCTACAGCATCCTCGCGGGACGGGACTGTGAATACGCGCCCCCTACAGCAACCGCGCGGGACGGGACTGTGAATACGCGCCCCCTACAGCATCCGCGCGGGACGGGACTGTGAATACGCGCCCCCTACAGCATCCGCGCGGGACGGGACTGTGAATACGCGCCCCCTACAGCAACCGCGCGGGACGGGACTGTGAATACGCGCCCCCTACAGCATCCGCGCGGGATGGGACTGTGAATACGCGACCCCTACAGCAACCGCGCGGGACGGGACTGTGAATACGCGCCCCCTACAGCATCCGCGCGCGGGACGGGACTGTGAATACGCGCCCCCTACAGCATCCGTGCGCGGGACGGGACTGTGAATACGCGCCCCCTACAGCATCCGCGCGTGGGACGGGACTGTGAATACGCGCCCCCTACAGCATCCGCGCGTGGGACGGGTCTGTGAATACGCGCCCCCTACAGCTTCCGCGCGTGGGACGGGACTGTGAATACGCGCCCCCTACAGCATCCGCGCGTGGGACGGGACTGTGAATACGCGCCCCCTACAGCATCCGCGCGTGGGACGGGACTGTGAATACGCGCCCCCTACAGCATCCGCGCGTGGGACGGGACTGTGAATACGCGCCCCCTACAGCATCCGCGCGTGGGACGGGACTGTGAATACGCGCCCCCTACAGCATCCGCGCGCGGGACGGGACTGTGAATACGCGCCCCCTACAGCATCCGCGCGCGGGACGGGACTGTGAATACGCGCCCCCTACAGCATCCGCGCGTGGGACGGGACTGTGAATACGCGCCCCCTACAGCATCCGCGCGTGGGACGGGACTGTGAATACGCGCCCCCTCAGCATCCGCGCGGGACGGGACTGTGAATACGCGCCCCCTACAGCATCCGCGCGTGGGACGGGACTGTGAATACGCGCCCCCTACAGCATCCGCGCGTGGGACGGGACTGTGAATACGCGCCCCCTACAGCATCCGCGCGCGGGACGGGACTGTGAATACGCGCCCCCTACAGCATCCGCGCGTGGGACGGGACTGTGAATACGCGCCCCCTACAGCATCCGCGCGCGGGACAGGACTGTGAATACGCGCCCCCTACAGCATCCGCGCGCGTGACGGGACTGTGAATACGCTCCCCCTACAGCATCCACGCGCGGGATGGGACTGTGAATACGTGCCCCCTACAGCATCCGCGCGCGGGACGGGACTGTGAATACGCGCCCCCTACAGCGTTCCCGCCCGGGCAGGGCGTGATCAGGAAGGCTTTAAAGCGAGGCCGCGGTTTGAATAAACCTCTTTTGTATCTGCAGCTTATCGACTCCGTGTCGTTTATTGCAGAGCTGCGTGTAGCCACACCGCTACAGTCTCTCCTTTGTTAAATAGTAACAGTGAACAATTTTAAATTGAATTAAACACTGATTGGCACATATCAAAGAAGAATTGACCATCTTCATTAACAAAGGTCATATTAAGTTCTCTCTCCCAATGTTGTTTAATTTTTAGTGATTAAGGGGATCTGTTTTTTGCTTTTATTTATTTTTATTTTCCTTTATTTTGTGATGGTCGATTGATGACATTAAGAGTTAATTAGCAAATATTCTCTCTCTCATACACACTTACTGCAATATCTTCATGTTAGACATTTTTTACAAAAATAATTATCTAAGTTTCCATATATGCAAGAATCTGATTTGTTGGATACTGTTTGAATATGAATCCTTTAGTAAGAGGTTCCATTGGTAGAATTTATAATTTATTTTTAATACATTAATACAAAAAGATAACCTCTGACCTAAGGTTTATGCGTGATAGAATTATTTGTTGTTTCAGACGTGATAGAGGGGGAGGGATGAAAGAGGGAGGAGTGGCATTACTAGTCAGGGAAAATATCACAACTGTGCGTAGACAGGTCAGACCGGAGTGCTTGTCTACAGAGGTCATATGGGTGGAGCTGAGGAACGGGAAAGGTGTGACCACACTAATAGGGGTGTATTATAGACCGCCCAATAGTCAGAGAGAATTGGAGGAGCAAATCTGTATAAAGATAGTAGACCGATGTAAGAAACAGGAAGTTGTAATAGTAGGGGATTTTAACTTTCCACATATTGACTGGGACTCCCAAACTGTAATAGGGCGAGATGGCTTGGAGTTTGTGAAATGTTTTCAGGAAAGTTTTCTAAATCAATATATAGAGGTACCTACGAGAGAGGATGCAATACTTGATCTCCTATTAGGAAACCAGACAGTCAGGTGACAGAAGTATGTGTAGGCGAACATTTTGGGTCCAGTGACCATAATGTCATTAGTTTCAAGTTAATTATGTATAAGGATGGGTCTGGTCCTCAAGTTGAGGTTCTAAATTGGAGAAGGGCAAATTTTGTGGAAATGAAAAAGGATCTAGGAAGAGTGGATTGGGATATTTTTTTTTCTGGCGAGGATGTGTTCAGTAAGTGGAAGGCCTTCAAAGGCGAAATTTTGAGAGTGCAGCGTTTGCATGTTCCTGTCAGGATTAAAGGCAAAGTTAACAGGCATAGGGAACCTTGGTTTTCAAGGGATATTGGTGATCTGGTTAAGAAAAAGAGAGAGGTGTATAGCAGGTAGAGGCAACAAAGAACAAATGAGTTACTTGAAGAGTATAGAAAATGTAAGAAAATACTAAAGAAGGAAATCAGGAAGGAAAAAAGACATGAGGTGGCTTTGGCAGATAATGTGAAGGAAAACCTGAAGGGTTTCTACAAGTATATTAAGCGTAAAAGGATAGTAAGGGACAAAATTGGTCCCCTAGAAGATCAGAGTGGTTGTCAATATGTGGAGCCTCACGAGATGGCGGAGATCTTAAACAGTTTTTTTGCATCATTATTTACTCAGGAAACTGGCATAGTGTATATGGAAGGAAGGGAAACAAGCAGTAGCGTCATGGAACATTTGTAGATTAAAGAGGAGGAGGTGCTTGCTGCCTTACAGCGCATAAAGGTAGATAAATCCCCCGGGCCTGACTTGATATTTCCTTGGACCTTGAGAGAGACTAGAGTAGAAATTGCAGGGGCCCTGACAGAAATATTTAAAATGTCTTCAGCCACGGGTGCAGTGCCGGAGGATTGGAGGGTAGCTCTTGTAGTTCCGTTGTTTAAAAAAGGCTCCAATTGTAAACCAGGTAACTACAGGCCGGTGATCCTGACATCAGTAGTAGGTCAGTTATTGGAAGGTGTTCTGAGAGATAGGATATACAAGTATTTGGACAGCCAAGGGCTGATAGTCAGTATGGCTTTGTGCGTGGTAGATCATGTTTAACAAATCTTGTAGAATTTTTCGAAGAGGTTACCAAGAAAGTAGATGAAGGAAAGGCTGTGGATGTTGTCTGCATGAACTTTAGTAAGGCCTTTGACAAGGTCCCACATGGGAGGTTAGTTCAGAAGGTTCAGACACGAGGTGTCCATGGAGACGTTGTAAACTGGATTCGGAATTGGCTGTGTGGGAGAAGACAGAGAGTGGTAGTGGATGATTGCTTCTCAGACTGGAGGCCTGTGACTAGTGGTGTGCCTCAGGGATCTGTGCTGGGACCATTGTTGTTTGTTGTCTATATCAATGATATAGATGTGGTCAATTGGATCAGCAATTTTGCTGATGACACCAAGATTGGAGGCGTTGTGGACAGCGAGGAAGGCTTTCAAAGCTTGCCGAGGGATCTGGACCAACTGGAAAAATGGGCCAGAAAATGACAGATGGAATTTAATGCAGACAGGTGTGAGGTGTTGCGTTTTGGAAGGACAAACCAAGGTAGGACATACACAGTAAATGGTAGGGCACTGAGGAGTGCGGAGAAACAAAGGGATCTGGGAGTCACAGGTAGACAGGGTTGTAAAGAAGGCCTTTGGCATCCTGGCATTCATAAATCAAAGTACTGAGTACAGGAGTTGGGATGTTATGCTGAGGTTGTATCAGGCATTGGTGAAGACAAATTTGGAGTATTATCTGCAGTTCTGGTCACCTAACTATAGGAAGGATATCAGTAAGATTGAAAGACTGCAGAGAAGATTTACTAGGATGTTGCCAGGTGTTCAGGAGTTGAGGTACAGGGAAAGATTGAACAGGTTAGGACTTTATTCCTTGGAGCATAGAAGACTAAGGGGGGATTTGATAGAGGTTTACAAAATTATGAGGGGTATAGACAGTAAATGTGAGTAGGTTCTTTCCACATAGATTAGGAAAGATAAAAATGGGAGGACATGGCTTTAGGGTGAAAGCGGAAAGGTTTAGGGGGAACATGAGGAGGATCTTCTTCACTCAGAGAGTGGTGGGAGTGTGGAACGAGCTGCCATCTGACGTGGTAAATGCAGGCTCACTCTTAAGTTTTAAGAATAAATTGGATAGATACCTGGATGGGAGAGGTCTGGAGGGTTACGGACTGGGTGCAGGTCAATGGGACGAGCGGAATAAAGTTTCCGCACAGACTAGAAGCGCCAAATGGCCTGTTTTCTGGGCTGTAGTGTTCTATGGTTCTATGGAGTGAAATAAACACGAGATGAGAATTATCGATCGATTAATTTTAACTCGTTCACCGCATCCGTCAAACGAACAGAAACACCGGGGATTCAGCAGCAGCTGCGGGCGGCGGGTCCTGAGCTCCCCCGGGTCCTAAAGTCCACCCGTAATGAGACAGGTTAATTGGGACCAGTGTGGGTGGTGCTGAGCGGAAAAGACTGTGAAGATTGTTCATTAAGTTCATCTGCCATTTCTTTGTCCCCCATTACTACTTCACCAGCATCATTTTCCAGTGGTCCAGTATCAACTCTCATCTCCCTTTCACTCTTCATGTAACTGAAAACTAAACGTTTAGTATCCTGATTTATATTATTGGCCAGTTTGCCCTCATATTTCGTCTTTACCATTCTTATGGCTTTTCTCGTTGCCTTTTGTTGGATTTTAACAGAATCCCAATAATCCAACATCCCACTCACCTTTGCTACCCTATATGTCATAATGTGCAGACATATAAATCAAACTTTATATATGAAATACCGTTTGACAAGTTTCCAACAGTCAATCTGACCTACTATCAGAATGACCTGTTTAAGACTCATCAAAACCGAAATGTATTCTGAGCAAATTATAAGGACCAATTTCCTCCACCCACTGTAAGCCTAAACTGAGACAGAGAAGCAGTTTCAGCGACAGGTTACTATCGATGCAATGCTCCTCAGACAGGATGAAGAGGTCAATACTCCCCAATGCCATTAGGCTTTACAATTCTACCGCCAGGAATTAAGAACTTTTTAAAGCTATTATTAATGCTTTTTGAGATGGTGATTTAGATGCATATCACATTTTTTTTTACTGAGTTAAGTATTGTATGTAATTAGTTTTGCTACAACAAGTGTATGGGACATTGGAAAAAAGTTGAATTTCCCCATGGGGATGAATAAAGTATCTATCTATCTATCTATCTGTTGGGAAAGAATTCTGTTTCCTATGCTGATAAATGGCTATAAGTCATTTCTTTACCATTACCTGCAATTCAGGCACACAAAAACAGCCACACCAACATCCCCAGTAAACTTATCTTTTGATTCATCTGTAAAAATGGTTACTGTATGATAACAACTTTCATTAATATACTGATGAACCAACAGACTCTCAGGCAGAACCGAAACCGATCGTGTAACCTAAAATCAACTGAAGTCATTGGAGAAAACAAGGTTGGGTTACGGAGAAAGCTACAGTGGGACTTATTGTATCATCAAATGCACCCATATTCCCAGCGTGGTAAGAACCCAGCCACCCAAAACAAAAAACACTCTTCTTGTGATGTCCCCAACCGTCCTCCAGCACACCTTTAACAGGATGATCATTTCCTTGCCCCCGCAAATTAATCCAGTATGTTGACATCAACTTGAACCTCTGTTACTTTGAGGGCAATTGTCCCATTGCAATCAGTAAAGCCAAAACAGGAGACGACATTACTGCACCAGAACACAATCTTAAAGTCTGTAATTGTATCACATACAAACATTTTTAATTTGAAGATGAAGCTGATCCATTAGCCACACAGACATAATCAAGAACAGATCAAATTAAACAAATATAATTGGTCAACAAAGATTTTCATGTTGCACCCAAGTATACCCACATAGATGCCTGAGGAGATTTAAAGCTACTTTACATTTATCAATTATTTTACTGATAGCTGCTTCCATGTCAGCTTATTATCCATCCACATTCTGAGAAATCTTGCCACTGCCACTTCCTCAAGACATTAATCATATAATTTAAAAATCAACTGCAAGTCTATTAATGCTGTTTGTAAACCACATAATGTGTTTTAACGACTGAAAGCTTAAAATCCTCATCAATCAGCCCACTGTTTGACCTATTAATTGTAAATTGCAATTAAAACCTCTAATCTATAAAGCTACGTCATCTGTATATTGTGATTTACCCAGGGTATCCCATTTTCCCATCTCAGAGAAAATATCATTAATCATAATATTAAATAATGAAGGGCTACAAATACTGCCCTGTGGGATCCCATTCTCTATCTCATAGAAACACAAACATAACATGCCGACCGGTACTTGGACAGTCCATCCAAAAAAAACTCAAAAAAATTATACAATGTCCCCCTCACTCCTAATTTAATCAAAAGTCCTTTCTTCCATATCATTTCCCTTTTCAGTATCAAGAAATACTGCTATTACAACATCTTTATTTAATTGTGTTTTCCGAATATCATCTTCCAAGTCTAAAACTGAATCTAATGTCATTTCACCCTTCCAAAATCCACTCTAATAAAACACTTTATCACCACTCTTTCCAAAATATAACTCAAGCGCTTGATTACCATACATTCCATAAGTTTACATAAATGAGACATTCACGATATAGGCCCATAACTAGAAGGATCAGATGGGGATCTGCCAGGTTTTAGAATTGGCACTACTATTTCCATTTTCCATGAGGAAAGTAGATGCACAATTCAAACATTTAATATTTTCACAAAAGCGAATTAGAAACAATTACAATTTCAAATATCACTCTTTCCTGGGAACACCTGACCTGCATTATTAATAGACGTCTTAAATTCATACAAAGAAATCTCTCCATCAGTGATACTATCATTGCTACAGCTGACTTCCAGCACATCATTCCAGCAGTGAAAAACAGATCCCTACATTGTTTAAATTCTTCACTTAAATTATCCTGATTATGAATCTCAACAAATGACCCAGCCAGTAACACAACCTCCCCTGTTTCAGTAACAATCATTCTGCCCTCATTAATCATCACTGGAATATTATGATACCCACAAATCCCCCCATTTTCTAATCATATCCCAAACAATTCCAAGTTTGATATCCCTTCCAATATTATCTCCATATAACCTCCAGTAAATCACCTCACAACGGCCTTTGCCCTTTAATTGTCAATAATGTAAATCGGAGACTGATGCACTATCACATAAAAACTCACATTTCTTCCAATTTGCTTCCTGTCCCGTTATAAATCCAAATCCAATTGCTTCCTGTCCCGTTATAAATCCAAATCCAAACTCATAAGGTCAGGAAGGCTGACTGACGTTTACATAAACTAATCACCCTCTGAGTTCCCATTTGAGTGACAGGCACCACAGCTAGTGACAGCAGGGGTCAGTGTTAAGTTTGAGCTACGATAGGCTGGAAGAAATCGGCCCATGTTCAGCCCCTCCTCTTCCGCTCCATCGCCATGGCGGAGATCAGCGATTCGCTTCTGTCGGTGTCGCCGGCCTCGGCGCCCACAAGGACGGGTGTGATTCCCCTTCGCGCCTCGCTGGGTCTGTTTCGGTGACGTCTGTGGTGGCTGACGAAACATACTTTGACAGGGAGCGAGCGAGGAATATTGACTACAACTCCCAGAAGGCCCCACTGATGACGTTGTGGTGTTGTTCAGGGGTAAGTTATCAAAGAAAATGGAAAATGTAATGCATTACGTTTTCTGTACTGTGTCGTGCCTTCAATGAAAAATTAAATTAAAAGAGATTACAGCGAGGAATTGATAGAACATAGGACAATACAGCACAGTACAGGCCCTTCGGCCCACAATGTTGTGCTGACCCTTAAACTCTGCCTCCCTAAGCTTAAATTCCTCCATATACCTGTCCAGTAGTCTCTGAAACTTCACTAGTGTATTTTCCTCCATCACTGACTCGGGCAGTGCATTTCACACACCAACCACTTTCTGAGTATAAAATATTTCTCTAATATCCCCCTTGAACTTCCCTCCCCTTACCTTAAAGCCATGTCCTCTTGTATTGAGCAGTGGTGCCCTGGGGAAGAGTCGCTGGCTGTCCACTCTATCTGTTCCCCTTAATATCAACTATACCTCTATCATTTCTCCTCTCATCCTCCTTCTCTCCAGAGAGTAAAGCCCTAGCTCCCTTAATCTCTGATCA
The DNA here is from genome assembly GCF_048418815.1 of Hemitrygon akajei. NCBI lineage: Eukaryota > Metazoa > Chordata > Chondrichthyes > Myliobatiformes > Dasyatidae > Hemitrygon > Hemitrygon akajei. Next base: position 556,048 of record NW_027332071.1, read on the forward strand.
TAATCCATGCTCTCTAAATCAGGCAGCATTCTGGTAAATCTCCTCTGTACCCTTTCCAGTGCTTCCACATCCTTCTTATGGTGAGGTGACCAGAACTGGACAGAGTACTCCAAATGTGGCCCAACCAGAGTTTTATAGAGCTGCATCGTTAGATCGCGTCTCTTAAACTCTATCCCTCGACTTATGAAAGCTAACACCCCATAAGCTTTCTTAAATACTCTGTCTACCTGTGAGGCAACTTTCAGGGATCTGTGGACATGTAGCCCCAGATCACTCTGCTCCTCCACACTTCGAAGTATCCTGCCATTTACTTTGTACTCTGCCTTGGAGTTTGTCCTTCCAAAGTGTACCACCTCACACTTCTCCAAGTTGAACTCTATCTGCCACTTCTCAGTCCACTCCTGCATCCTATCAATGTCTCTCTGCAATCTTTGAAAATCCTCTGCACTATCCACAACACCACCAACCTTTGTGTCTTCTGAAAACTTGCCAACCCATCCTTCTACCCCCACATCCAGGTCGTTAATAAAAATCTCGAAAAGTAGGGGTCCCAGAACTGATCCTTGTGGGACACCACTAGTCACAACCCTCCAATCCAAATGTACTCCCTCCACCCCAACTCTCTGCTTTCAGCAGGCAAGCCAATTCTGAATCCACCTGGTCAAACATCCCCGGATCCCATGCCTTCTGACTTTCTGATTAAGCCTACCGTGTGGAACCTTATCAAATGCATTACTAAATCCATGTAGATCACATCCACTGCACTACCCTTATCTATATACCTGGTCACCTCCTAAAAGAACTCCATCAGGCTTGTTAGACACGATCTGCCCTTCAGAAAGCCATGCTGACTGTCACTGATCAGACCATGATTCTCTAAATGCCAATAAATCCTATCTTTGTGAATCTTTTCCAACAGCTTTCCCACCACAGATGTAAGGATCAATGGTCTATAATTATCCAGACTATCCCTACGACCCTTTTTGAACAAGGGGACAACATTCGCCTCCCTCCAATCCTCCGGTACCATTCCCGTGGACAATGAGGACATAATGATCCTAGCCAGAGGCTCAGCAATCTATTTCCTCGCCTCGGATGCAGAACTGGGAAGTGGCAGAGGGAGTTCAACACAGATGAAGAGGTTCATTTCTGCAGGTCAAGTTTAAACACAGAATAAAATATTAATGGTAAGACTCTTGGCAGTGTGGAGGGTCAGAGAGATCTTGGGGTCCATGTCCATACGACATTCAAAGCTGCTGTGGAAGTTGGCAGTGTTGTTAGGAAGGGGTCTGGTGTGATGGCCTTCATCAACCGTGGGATTGAGTTCAAGAGCTGTGAGGTGATGTTGAGGCTATATTTCTCCTAACCTGTACATAAGTAATTGTAATAAGATGATGAGAGGCTTTGACCATGTGGATAACCAGAGGCATTTTCCCAGGCTTGAAGTGACTAACACGAGGGGACGTAGTTTTAAGCTGCTTGGAAGTCGGTACTGAGGGAATGTCAGGGGTAAGTTTCTTACACAGAGAGTGGTGGGGGCATGGAATGCACTGCCTGCAGCGATGGTGGAGGTGGATACAATAGGATATTTTAAGAGACTCTTAGATAGGTACATGGAGCTTAGAAACATAGAAGGATATATGATCAGGGAATCCTAGGCAGTCTCTAGAGTAGGTTACATGGTCGGTACAACATTGTGGGCTGAAGAGCCTGTAATGTGCTGTAGATTTCTGTGTTCTGTGTCAAAGACAGGCAGAGAGATTAGTTTAAATGGACAGGAGGACAGCATGGAAAGGTTGGGCCGAAGGGCCTGTGTTAGTGCCGTAAGGGAGGGGTTCTGTCCCAAACATCGACTCTATTCCCCTCAACAGATGCTGCCTGACTTGACAACGTTCTTGAAAAGTTGCATTCAGTTCCGCTTAGCATTCTGTACAAAGGATGTTTTGTGCTGGAAGAGTGCAGAGGAGATTCATCATGATTGAGGGGGCTTGTGTTCATAAGTCCATAAGACATAGGAACATAATTAGGCCATTCAGCCCATTGAGTCAGCCACCTTTCCATCATGGCTGATCCCAGATCTCATTCAATTCCAGATATCTGACCTCCTGCCATATCCTTTGATGCCCTGACTGATCAGGAAACAATCAACTTCCACCTTGAATATACCCACACACTCAGCCTCCACCGCAGTCTGTGGCAGAGCATTCCACAGATCCAATACACCTTGGCTAATAAAAAAAATAAGCTGCTTACCTCTGTTTGAAAAGGTGGCCCCTCGACTTTGTGGCTGTGCCCCACCACAGGAAATACCTTCTCCACATCCACCTTATCCAGTCCTTTCAACATTCGGTAGGTTTCAATGAGATGCCCCCGCATTTTTTTGAGTTCCAGTGAGCACAGGGTCAAAGCTGCCAAGTGCTGCTCATATTTTAACCCCTTCATTCCCAATATCATCTTTCTGAACCTCCTCTGGACTCTTTCCAATGACAACACATCCTGTCTGAGATGTGGGGCCCAACACTGTTGACAATACTCCAAGTGTAGCCTGACTCGTGTCTTATAAAGCCTCAGCATTATCTCTTTGCTGTTGTATTCATGGGGCGAGATTGGACTGTGTTGATCTACAGGGGGATCTTGGAATCCGAGTTCATATCTCCCAGATAGTGGTTCCATTGTCAGGCAGTTATGTTGCAGTTGTATAAATCTCTGGTTTAACCACATCTGGAGAATTGCATTCGAATACAGGAATAATGCGGAGGTTTTGGATGGTGAGTGAAAGAGGCTTAACAGGATGCAGCCTGGATAAAGTGTAATCGGACAATCTCGGGGAATTTTCTCCGGAGTGGCAGAGGCTGAGGGAGGTCTGACAGACGTTTACAGGAATGTGAGAGGCACAGACAGAGTGGACAGCCGGGATTTTTTCTTTGAGGAGGAAATGTCCAATGCCAGTGGGTATGCACTTCAGGAGAAAGGGGGAACACATCCTCATTGGTCCTTTTTGCACTATTGAAGTATTTTGTAATTTAGTGCATTTTGTATCTTTTCTCTGCATAGCTGCTGTTGAAAAACAAAACAATTAGAAAAGACAATGATGTTAAAAACCTGTCTCAGGATGTTTAAAGGAGATTTGCGTTTCAAGTTTTGTTTTTCATTCCCATAGTGGTGGGTGTCTGGAGTGAATGTCGGGTTTTGGTGGAGGCAGATGTGATAGAGGCCATTAGATAGCACGTGAATGTGAGGAGAATGGAGGGATGTGTTCCTTGTGTAGGAAGAAGGGATTGGTTTAGTAAGGCATGAAGTGACCAGTTCAATTGGTTCAGAACAACACAGTGAGCAGAAGGGCCAGTTCAAGGACAAGTACAGCAAGCAGAGCAGGTAACCTGGATAAAGTGATCCCACTCATAGAACAGACTGTGACGTCAGTGGATATATGTCGGCATCACAGTTCTGTCTCAAAAGATACCTCACTGCTAGATAAAATGAAGTTTGTGATGTTTATATCCGATGTGGTGAATTGTACTGCTCAGACATCTCATCCTGCTGAGGAAATTAAAATTATTGTGAAAGCTGCAGACTGGTATCTTGGTGTAACTGGTGTTTTGTGGGAAGCTGTAAATGAAGCTCTGATTTGTGGGGGTTTCTGCATCCCAGTCTACTTGTGAAGATATGTAATGGGATTGAAATATTGAAATGAAATGCAAGAAGCCTGATTTTACATGGTCAACACTTATAGCAGTTTATTTCTGATTTGTTAGATTCTTCCGATGTTATATCTGTTCTGGAAACCTGCACATTTTAAGTTTTATTCCTGTGCAGGATTATATTGTCGTTTGGCTTGACAGGTTAGTTGGTAGAGGGGTGGTGTTGTCAGTTTTATAAGGAAAGGGGCAGAGTATAGTGTTGTGAATGGAAATAAAATGTATCATAAACTTGTAGAAAATCTTGATTCAACAGGTATGTGTGTAATTTTCTTTTGTGAAAATATTAACTTTATGAATCGTATTCGGAGGTTTGGCCATCTACTTTTCTCATGGAAGATGGTTGTAGTAGTTCCCATTCTAAAACCTGGATCTCCCCGTCTGATCCTTCTTGTAGGCCAATATCATTAAAGTCTCATTTATGTTAACTTGTGGAATGTATGGTAATCGAGTGTTTGAATTATATTTTCGATAAAAGAGGTAATTTCATGTTTTATCAGAGGGGAATTTGGAACGGTAGAATAAGACCATAAGACAAAGGAGCAGAAGTCGGCCATTCGGCCCATCGAGTCTGCTCTGCCATTTTATCATGAGCTGATCCGTTCTCCCATTTAGTCCCACTCCCCCGCCTTCTCACCATGACCTTTGATACCCTGGCTACTCAGATACCTAGCAATCTCTGCCTTAAATAACATTGGAATCAGTTTGGGTTTGGAAGATCATATTAGGAAAGTACAGTTAAATAAAGATGTAATAGTAATATTTTTGATATTGAAAAGGCAAATAATATTTATTGAAGGATGGACTTTTGATTAATGTTTGGAAATGCAATTGAGAGGGCTGTTGTACAATATTTTCTGATTGTTTCTATTTGTACGTCTTGTAAAGGTCTGGATGGGCAAGTATGACATTGAATTCATTTTTATATTTGGAAGATGGTATTAGTAAAGCCAGTTAAATATAGATGTTGTAACAGCAGTACTTTTACTATTCAAAAGGCAGATGGTATTTATGGAAGGAAAGAAATTTTATGAAATTGTGGAAATGAGGATGGAGGAGCTATTATCTAACTTTGAGTTGTTTTAATTGAACGTTTTGTGTCAGGTATGGGTGGGAAAGTTATATTCAGGTTGTTATGAGATTGAGACTGGGATCCCGTAGACAGTATTTGTTATATTATAATTAATAATATGTTTCTCTCAGATAGGTTTTTCATTCTGTAAATCCCTATATGCAAATGATGGTTTATGGATTAGAGGTAGAAATTTCACTTTTATTGTATATAGGATGTGTTAACAATTAGTAAGGTCGAACAGTCGGCAAATAGATGGGATTTAAGTTTTCAGTAGCAAAAACACAAATTATGTGCTTTACAAACAGGATTAGCAGACCTGTACTTGATTGGAAATGATATGGTCAAACTCTGTAAAAGGTGTCAGTGGTAAGATTTTGAGGCATTCCAGCTGACATGGTAGCACTGGATCAGAAAATAATTGATAAATGTAAAGAAACTTTAAATACTCTTCATTATCTCTGTGAGTATTCTGGGGTGTTACATGAAAATATTTGTTGACCAATCTCGTTTGTTTAAACGATCTGTTCTTGATTATGTTTGTGGTTTATAGATCACCTTCCTCTTCATCTTTATGATGTTGGGTGTGATACATTTCGTGCTTTAAGATTGTGTTGTGGTTAAGTCAGGTCGTCCCCTGTTTCGGCTTTACTGGTTGAAATGGGACAATTACCCTTACAGGGACAGAGGTGGAAGTTGATGTTAACAAATTGGATTGAACATCCTGTGCTAAAGGGTGGTTGGGAACATCACAAGAAGAATGCTTTCAGTTCTGGGTGGCTGGGTTCTTATAACGCTGGGAATATGGGTGTATTGGATGATACAATATGTTCCACTGTAGCTTTCTCGGTAACCCCACTTTGATGTTTTTTCCAATGACTGTAGTTAATTTTAGGTGACACAACTGGATTCTGTTCTGCCTGAGAGTCTGTTGGTTCACGAGTATATTAATGAAAGTTATTATCATGCGGTCAGCATTTTTACAGATGGATTAAAACATAATTTAACTGGGAATGTTGGTGTGTCTGTTTTCATTTTTTGTATGTGCCTGAGTTGCAGGTAATGATAAAGAAATCACTTACCAGCCATTGGTGGGTCTATGGAGCAGAATTCTTTGCTTTGATTTTAGGGTTACAGTGTGTGGAGGAAATTGGTCCTTGCAAACTTGTAATTTGTTCAGATTCTCTTTCGGTTTTGATGAGCCTTAAAACAGGACAGTCTAGCAGTAGGTCAGATTGACTGTTGGAAACTCATCAAACATTATTTCATTTACAGAGTTCGGTTCATATGTCTGCACCTTATGGGCCCTGCACATCGCACTGTTGAGGGAAATGATGGGGTTGACTGCTTAGCAACAAAACCTGTTAGAAGTTCAACTGTGGATATAGACATTCCACTTCGCATATCAGAAGCTAAGGGGACGGTAGGGTTAAGAATTCAGGACTTATGGCAAGATCTGTAGGAAAATTGACATCAGGACTGACACCTTTACAGAATACATAAACAAGTTGGGTTTAAGGAAGAAGGGCTTAAAACAGGAAGGGAAGGAATGATATTGACACGACTTAGAATTGCCAACACTATGCTGAATTATGCCTTGTATCTAATTAGAAAACTTCATTCTGTGTCATAGGACCATAGAACCATAGAACAGAACAGCACAGAACAGGCCCTTCAGCCCTCCATGTTGTGCCGACCCATATAATCCTTTAAAAAAGTACTAAACCCACACTACCCCATAACCCTCTAATTTTCTTTCATCCATGTGCCTGTCCAAGAGGTTCTTAAATACCCCTAAGTTTTAGCCTCCACCACCATCCCTGGCAAGTCATTCCAGGCACTCACAACCCTCTGTGTAAAAAACTTACCCCTGATGCCTCCCATAAACTTCCATCCCTTAATTTTGTACCTATGCCCTCTGGTGTTTGCTATTGGTGCCCTGGGAAACAGGTACTGACTATCCACCCTATCTATGCCTCTCATAATCTTGTAGACCTCTATCAAGTCCCCTCTCATTCTTCTACGCTCCAAAGAGAAACGTCCCAGCTCTACTAACCTTGCTTCATATGACTTTCGTGTACATTTTGTCATTATGTAACTTTTAAACACATACTATTTAAACACATACAGTAAAAGTGAAATTTCTAATCTCTAATCCATAAACCTCCATCATCTGCATACAGTGATTTACACAATCCAAACCCTATCTCAGAGAAAAATATTATTAATTATAATATTATTAATTATAATATAAAATAATAAATACTCCCTGTGGGATCCCAGTCTCTATCTCATAACAACCTGAATATAACTTCCCCACCCATACCTGACACAAAACGTTCAATTAAAACAACTCAAAGTTAGATAATAGCCCCTCCATCCTCATTTCCACAATATCATAAAAATTCTTTCCTTCCATAAATACCATCTGCCTTTTGAATAGTAAAAACACTGCCTGACAATGGAACCACTACCTGGGAGTTATGAACTCAAATTCCAAGATGCCCCTGTAGATCAACACAGTCCAATCTCGCCCCATGAATATAACAGCAAAGAGATAATGCTGAGGCTTTATAAGCCACGAGTCAGGCCGCACTTGGAGTATTGTCAACAGTGTTGGGCCCCACATCTCAGACAGGATGTGTTGTCATTGGAAAGAGTCCAGAGGAGGTTCAGAAAGATGATTTTGGGAATGAAAGGGTTAAAATATGAGGAGCACTTGGCAGCTTTGACCCTGTATTCACTGGAACTCAGAAAAATGCGGGGCATCTCATTGAAACCTACCGAATGTTGAAAGGACTGGATAAGGTGGATGTGGAGAAGGTATTTCCTGTGGTGGGGCACAGCCACAAAGTCGAGGGGCCACCTTTTCAAACAGAGGTAAGCAGCTTATTTTTTTTTTATTAGCCAAGGTGTATTGGATCTGTGGAATGCTCTGCCACAGACTGCGGTGGAGGCCGAGTGTGTGGGTATATTCAAGGTGGAAGTTGATCGTTTCCTGATCAGTCAGGGCATCAAAGGATATGGTGGGAGGTCAGATATCTGGAATTGAGTGTGATCTGGGATCAGCCATGATGGAAAGGTGGCTGACTCAATGGGCTGAATGGCCTAATTCTGTTCCTATGCCTTATGGACTTATGAACAGAAACCCCCTCAATCATGATGAATCTCCTCTGCTGTCTTCCAGCACAAAACATTCTTTGTACAGAATGCTAAGCGGAACTGAATGTAACTTTTCAAGAACGTTGTCAAGTCAGGCAGCATCTGTTGAGGGGAATAGAGACGATGGTTGGGACAGAACCCCTCCCTTACGGCACTAACACAGGCCCTTCGGCCCAACCTTTCCATGCTGTCCTCTTGTCCATTTAAACTAATCCCTCTGCCTGTCTTTGACACAGAACACAGAAATCTACAGCACATTACAGGCTCTTCAGCCCACAATGTTGTACCGACCATGTAACCTACTCTAGAGACTGCCTAGGATTTCCTGATCGTATATCCCTCTATGTTTCTAAGCTCCATGTACCTATCTAAGAGTCTCTTAAAATATCCTATTGTATCCACCTCCACCATCGCTGCCGGCAGTGCATTCCATGCACCCACCACTCTGTGTAAGAAACTCACCCCTGACATTCCCTCAGTACCGACTTCCAAGCAGCTTAAAACTACGTCCCCTCATGTTAGTCACTTCAAGTCTGGGAAAATGCCTCTGGCTATCCACATGGTCAAAGCCTCTCATCATCTTACACACCTCTATCAGGTCACCTCTCATCCTCCGTCGCTCCAAGAAGGAAAGGCCAAGTTCAATCTATTCTCATAAGAGCAACATCCCTGTAAATCTACTCACACTCTCTATAGTATCCACATCTTTCCTGTAGTGAGGCCACCAGAACTGAACACAGGACTCCCAAGTGGTGTCCAACTAAGCCCACAGCCCTGCTGTGTTGGGGTACAATTACTTATGTACAGGTTAGGAGAAATATAGCTTCAACATCACCTCACAGCTCTTGAACTCAATCCCACGGTTGATGAAGGCCATCACACCAGACGTCTTCCCAACAACACTGCCAACCTCCACAGCAGCTTTGAGTGTCATATGGACATGGACCCCAAGATCTCTCTGACCCTCCACACTGCCAAGAGTCTTACCATTAATATTATATTCTGTGTTCAAATTTGACCTGTAGAAATGAATCTCTTCATCGGTGTTGAACTCCATCTGCCACTTCCCAGTTGTCCCCTTGTTCAAAAAGGGTAGTAGGGATAGTCCGGATAATTATAGACCATTCCCATCTGTGGTGGGAAAGCTGTTGGGAAAGATTCACAAAAATAGGATCTATTGACATTTAGAGAATCATGGTCTGATCAGTGACAGTCAGCATGGCTTTCTGAAGGGCAGATCGTGTCTAACAAGCCTGATGGAGTTCTTTTAGGAGGTGACCAGGCATGATTGTTATATGGTTATATAGATGAGGATTGTGCAGTGGATGTGATCTACATGGATTTTAGTAATGCATTTGATAAGGTTCCACACAGTAGGCTTATTCAAAAAGTCAGAAGACATGGGATCCAGGGATGTTTGACCAGGTGGATTCAGTATTGGTTTGCCTGCAGAAAGCAGAGAGTTGTGGTGGAGGGAGTACATTCAGATTGGAGAGTTGTGACTAGTGGTGTCCCACAAGGATCAGTTCTGGGACGCCTACTTTTTGTGATTTTTATTAACGACCTGGATGTGGGGGTAGAAGGATGGGTTGGCAAGTTTGGAGAAGACACAAAGATTGGTGGTGTTGTGGATAGTTCAGAGGATTGTCAAAGATTGCAGAGAGACTTTGATAGGATGCAGGAGTGGGCTGAGAAGTGGAAGTTAGAGTTCAACCTGCAGAAGTGTGAGGTGGTACACGGTGGAAGGACAAACTCCAAGGCAGAGTACAAAGTAAATGGCAGGATACTTGGAAGTGTGGAGAAGCAGAGGGATCTGGGGCTACATATCCATAGATCCCTGAAGGTTGCCTCACAGGTAGACAGAGTATTTAAGAAAGCTTATGGGGTGTTAGCTTTCATAAGTCGAGGGATGGAGTTTAAGAGTCGTGATGTAATGATGCAGCTCTATAAAACTCTGGTTGGGCCACAGTTGGAGGACTCTGTCCAGTTCTGGTCACCTCACTATAAGAAGGATGTGGAAGCATTGGAAAGGGTACAGAGGAGATTTACCAGAATGCTGCCTGGTTTAGAGAGTATGGATTATGATCAGAGATTAAGGGAGCTAGGGCTTTACTCTTTGGAGAGAATGCAGATGAGAGAAGAAATGATAGAGGTATAGTTGATATTAAGGGTAACAGATAGTGTGGACATCCAGCGCCTCTTCCCCAGGGCACCACTGCTCAATACAAGAGGACATGGCTTTAAGGTAAGGGGAGGGAAGTTCAAGGGGGATATTAGAGGAAGATTTTATACTCAGAGAGCGGTTGGTGCGTGCAATGCACTGCCTGAGTCAGTGGTGGAGGTGGATACACTAGTGAAGTTTAAGAGACTACTAGAGAGGCATATGGAGGAATTTAAGCTTAGGAAGGCAAAGTTTAAGGGTAGGCACAAAATTGTGGGCCGAAGGGCCTGTACTGTGCTGTATTGTTCTATGTTTTATCTATTTCTCGCTGGAATCTCTCTTTTAATTTAATTTTTTATTGAAGGCACGACACAGTACAGAAAACGTAATGCATTACATTTTCCTCCATTTTGCTTTTATACCTTACCCCTAAACAACACCACAATGTCGTCAGAGGGGCCTTCTGGGAGTTGTAGTCATTTGACCTCGATCGCTCCCTGTCAAAGCATGTTTCGTCAGCCACCACAGACGTCACCGAAACAGACCCACCGAGGCGCGAAGGGGAATCACACCCATCCTCGTGGGCGCCGAGGCCGGCGACACGGACAGAAGCGAACCGCTGATCTCCGCGATGGCGATGGAGCGGAAGAGGAGGGGCTGATCACCGGCCGATTTTCTCCAGCCTATCGTAGCTCAGACCTAACACTGACCCCTGCTGTCATTGGCTGCAGTGCCTGTCGTTCAAATCGGAACTCAGAGGGTAATTAGTTTATGTGAACGTCAGTCATCCTTCCTGTCTTAATGAGTTTGGATTTGGATTTATAACGGGACAGGAAGCAAATTGGGAGAAATGTGAGCTTTTATGTGATGGTGCATCAGTTTCTGAGTTACATTATTAACAATAAAAGGGCAAAGGCCGTGGTGAGGAAGTAGGTGATTTACTGGAGGTTATATGGAGATAATATTGGAAGGGATATTAAACTTGGAATTGTTTGGGATATGATTTAGAAAATGGGGGGATTTGTGGGGATCATAATATTCCAGTGATGATTAATGAGGGCAAAATGATTGTTACTGAAACAGGGAAGATTGTGTTACTGGCTGGGTCATTTGCTGAGATTCATAATCAGGATAATTTAATTGAAGAATTTTAACAATGTAGGGATATGTTTTTCAGTGAATACCCTGATGTGCTGGAAGTCAGCTGTAGCAATGATAGTATCACTGATGGAGAGATTTCTTTGTATGAATTTAAAAAGTCTATTAATAACGCAGATCAGGTGTCCCCAGGAAAGAGTGATATTTGAAATTGTAATTGTATATAATTCTCTTTTGTGAAAATATTAAATCCCCATTTGATCCTTCTAGTTAAGGGCCTATATCGTGAATGTCTCATTTATGTAAACTTATGGAATGTATGGTAATCAAGCGCTTGAGTTATATTTTGGAAAAAAGTGGTGATAAGGTGTTTTATTAGAGTGGATTTTGGAAGGGTGAAATGACATTAGATTCAGTTTTAGGTTTGGAAGATGATATTCGAAAAGCACAATTAAATAAAGATGTTGTAATAGCAGTACTTCCTGATACTGAAAAGGGAAATGATATGGAAGAAAGGACTTTTGATTAAATTAGGAGTGAGGGGGACATTGTATAATTTTACTGAGTTTTTTTTGGATGGACTGTCCAAGTACCGGTCGGCATGTTATGTTTGTGTTTCTATGAGATAAAGAATGGGGTCCCACAAGGCAGTATTTGTAGCCCTTCATTATTTAATATTAAGATTAATGATATTTTCTCTGAGATGGGAAAATGGGATCCCCTGGGTAAATCACAATATACAGATGATGTAGCTTTATGGATTAGAGATATTAATTACAATTTACAATTAATAGGTCAAACAGTGGGCAGATTGATGAGGATTTTAAGCTTTCAGTCGGTAAAACACATTACGTGGTTTACAAACAGGATTAATAGACTTGCACTTGATGTTAAATTATATGATTAATACCTTGAGGAAGTGTCAGTGGTAAGATTCCTCAGTATGTGGATGGATAATAAGCTGACATCGAAGCACCTATCAGTAAAATAATTGATAAATGTAAAGGAGCTTTAAATCTCCTGAGACATCTATGTGGGTATTCTTGGGTGCAACATGAAAATCTTTGTTGACCAATTATATTTGTTTAATTTGATCTGTTCTTGATTATGTCTGTGTGGCTAATGGATCAGCTTCATCTTCAAATTAATAATGTTTTGATGTGATACAATTACAGACTTTAAGATTGTGTTCTAGTGCAGTAATTTTGTCTTCTGTTTTGAATTTACTGATTGCAATGGGACAATTGCCCTCAAAGTAACAGAGGTTGAAGTTGATGTCAACATAATGGATTAATTTGCGGGGGCAAGGAAATGATCATCCTGTTAAAGGTGTGCTAGAGGACGGTTGGTAACATCACAAGAAGAGTGTTTTTTGTGTTGGGTGGCTGGGTTCTTCACACGCTGGGAATATGGGTGTATTTGATGATACTGTTATGACCCCAGCCCCCTCCTTTGTGAGAATCGCAAGAGAGAGAGAGAGAAAAGCCTTACGGTTTGGAATGTGGGCTGGCCTCTCAGCCAGACAAAAGTCACGGACATAGCCATTGTCTTGGGAGACACCTTTGTGGAATAAGGTACTGGACTACGTGCAAACCCTCAGGGCAACGTGGGCTGGGTGATGGGGGAAAGATTGCCTCACCCCCACCCTGATTGACATCTACAACCCTGCCAGTCCAGATAAAAGGTGGGCTGCCGAGGCGGGGCCTCAGACGCACCAAGGAGACACACGAAGAAGACACGATAGCGCTTCCCGTCGGAGCGGGATGCCATTTGGAAGGAAGCCAAGTGCGTTAGATTCCGGATCGGGAGTCTGTGGCTGAAACCAAAGGAAAACCGTTTTAACTAACAACAGGGATTTGCTTCGCAAAGACGACGGGCAAGTGTTCCTTCTTTCTCACCACTCTCTCTCTCCAACACGTGAAATGCCAGCGGTTCCCAAAACGGGAAAGCCTGCAGACTTTGAGTGACTCTTATATTCCATTGGACTCAGTATTATCCCCTAGACAACGATAGAGCTTATTTCTGATTGATTATTACTATACATGTGCTTTAGATTGAGTTTTGACGACGTATATGATCTGAATGTTTTGTATTAACCATACGTTTGTGCCCCTTTATAAATAAAAAACGTTTGAAAATAGTAGCACCAGGCTTCAGCGGACCTCTCTATCTTTGCTGGTAAGTCACACGGTTACTGGGAACGTAACAAGTGGGGCCTCGTCTCGGGATTTGAAACCAAAGGGGAGGGTCAGTGAATCGGGCTGTAAGTCCAAACTTAAATCTGGTTACGCAGGTAGCCAGACAGGTAACCAGCAAAGATGGATGTGGATGAATTTATGAGAAACCCGCCTGAGAGGCGCTAGGGGCGGCTACCAAATTAGACTTGGTAAATCTGGCAAAGGAGTTAGACCTCACAGAGGTGAGGTCATCAATGAAAAAGCAGGAAGTGCGAAGGGTCATACAACAGCATTACGTTGGGAAGAAGGTGTTTGCAGCTGAGGATTTGGAAAATATCCCCGAAAAGAGATTAGCGGGTGGGACAGATCAGTTAGAGTTGGAGAAAGTAAGGTTGGAACATGAATTTAAAGTAAAGCAGCTGGAAGCAGCTGAGAGAGAAAGGGAGCAGGCGTTAAAACTAAAGGAATTAGAGGTGATACAGGCTCATGAGCTCCAGCTAAAGCAGCTGGAAGCAGCTGAGAAAGAGAAGGAAAAGGAACGGGCTGAGAAAGAGAAACAAAGGAGCCATGAGTTGGAGCTGGACAGGCGAAGGCAAGAACGAAGAGCTCAAGGGGTAGAGAGAGAGGAGGGCTTTGATGTTAGTCTGGCGTTGAGGTTGGTCCCCCCGTTCGAGGAGACGGATGTTGATAGTTATTTCTTGCTTTTTGAAAAGGTGGCAGTGAATCAGAAGTGGCCCACAGAGCAGTGGGTGGCGTTGTTACAAAGTGTGTTACGAGGGAAAGCACAGCGGGCATATGCAGCGTTGCCCCCGGAAGGGGAAGGGAATTATGACCAAGTAAAGGAGGCCATTCTCCGGGGTTACGAGTTAGTACCTGAAGCTAAGACAAAGGTTCAGAAATTTAAGGAAAGGGTGGAATCAAACGAATACCGAGCTAGCCCATGAGAAGGGTGTGCTCTTGGACCGTTGGTGCACCGCGGAAAAGGTGGCCGAGAATTATGGGCGTCTCAGGGAGTTATTTTTGATTGAGGAATTTAAAGGTTGTGTTCTGGAAGAGATCCGGATGTATTTGAATGAGAGGACGAATCAGTCCATCTCAGAAATTGCTAGGTTCGCAGATGAATATGCCCTAACCCACAAGACAAAGATTTCCTCGCCAAAAAGTTACCAGAGAGACCCTGGGAACGGTAGAGAAAGTCCGCCGGCTGAGGCGGAGATCCCGCTGGGAGCTAGTGGTAAAATTGAGGAGGAGAGGCAAGACGGCAAGAGAGGTCCTGGCTTGACCTGTTTTAATTGTGGAAAGGTGGGTCATATTGCATCTAAATGCTTTGCTCCGAGAAAGGAGCCAGTGAGAGGGAAAGCAGCGATCCCTATCGGGTGTGCCGTGGTAATCAGAAAATCGGCAAGAGGGTCCCAGGTAAGCAGAGAGCGCGAGGGGTCGGAGATTTATCTGTCACACGGAACCGTGTCTGTGAGGAAGGGGGACCCGCCAATTCCCGTACGGATTTGGAGAGACACAGGGGCGGAGCTATCCTTGATTAGCCGTAATGTGTTAAAATTCGGACCTCGGACGGGAGAGGTAGCCCTGAGAGGCATAGGAAACCTGACCGAGGTAGTGCCTTTGCATAGGGTCCTTCTAGATTGTGAGTTGGTGTCGGGACCAGTGGAACTAGGGGTCCTGCCGGAGTTGCCGGTGGAAGGCGTGGACGTCCTTCTGGGTAATGACCTAACGGGTGGGAAGATGGATGCAGTTGTGAAGCTGACAACCCAGCCCGTGAGAGTTGAGACCCCTCCCTCAGATCCAAAAATCTATCCCGCATGCGCAGTCACTCGCAGCCTGTCGAGAGCGGCAGCTGAGAACGAGAGCAGTTTAAAATTGGCCAGTTTTGATTTGGCCCAGACCTCTTTACCGACCCTGTGCCATGAGGGTTTCGAGGGTGGTAAAACGAGGAATAGTAACGTAAAAGGGGGTAAGGGAGAGAAGGTAGATCCACCCTTAGCGAAGAAAAAAGGTCCTAGAGGTAGGATATAAAGATGAGGAACAGATAAAGCTGTTAAAAGGTCCAGGGTTGGACATGAATGATCTGTCTGGTTTGGCAGAACTGTTTGAAGAAGTTGAAAATTCTAAAGGTGTTCCCGATAATGAAATGAGGGCAGTCCTAGATGAAAAGGATGCCATTACCTTGAAGAAGTCTGCTGGGTTGGCAGATGAGGTTGTTTCAGCCCGCGGGGTTGAGTTTACTCCGGAAGTGAGTTGCCCAGAGAGTAACTGGGAGGATCAGGGGAATTTAGAATTTGAAAAGGGTACGGGTATTGAAAGCCTGGAAGAGGCCAATGCCCCGTTTGAGTGTGTCCAAGGTGGGGATGCACGTGGTCCTGAACCTAGTCACGGAGCTCAGAAAAAGTCTGAAGTATTTGACTCAGCTGGACGAGACGGCCGTCCTTTTGGATCAGATAGACTTGGTTCGGGGAAAAAGGGGTTAACCTTGGGAAGTGTGAGTTCCCAGATGGTTGTGCTGA
Source organism: Hemitrygon akajei (assembly GCF_048418815.1). Taxonomy (NCBI): domain Eukaryota; kingdom Metazoa; phylum Chordata; class Chondrichthyes; order Myliobatiformes; family Dasyatidae; genus Hemitrygon; species Hemitrygon akajei. The sequence continues at coordinate 571,935 of NW_027332071.1, forward strand.
AGGGGGTGTTCAGAGTTAATGTGGAGTTTACGAATGGGGAGATAACTGTTGTTGTGGAGGAGAACGGTAAATCTGTAGTTCCCAAATCGAATGAAAAAAAGTTAAAGTCTAGAATGATGCCTGCGCATCGATTACAGGTTGACTTGGAATGTAAAGGTGCCTCACACGCTATTGTTATTCAAGAAAGCGCTGTGAGGAAGCCGAAATTTAAATGCGGCTGGAGAAAAAGGTTCGAACTGAAACACATCAGCCTGCATGGTCTTGACAAAAGGGTTAACTACCTGTGTAGCATTAAAGAATTGGGTGGAAATTCCCATGATGGACTAAGTTGGGGACACGGAGTTAAGAGAATAACCCTCGTGGAAAGGAAAGGCGGAAGAGTACCTCGCCAAATTACTCAAGTTCCCCACGGGGGAACTCCCCGGAAAAGAGGCGATGGTTAATCGAAAATGCCATTTTTTAAACAGCAACGCCGGTTGTACGGGTTTGCGCCAAAGCCTGTGAATAATAAAGACAACCCCTTTGGAGACCTGCCGGTGAAATAACACGACCGAAACGATTAGTATTTGTATAAACTTTTGTAGATGCACCTAAGCTAAGATCACACCTCCTTAGTTATGTTGCTGAAGAAAATAAATAAATCGGTGGTTATTGAGCTGAAGTTTGATGCTCCAAGACTTTAGTACGGTACGTGATGTTAAGATATTAAAGAAAGGGGCACTGTAATTGTTACCTGTTTAGATACTGACTTGAATGTATAACGGTAGTACTCTGTGAAAAGAAAAGCTTGTGTAGTATGTTAGATTCCAAAAATCCTGTACGACTCTGTACCAACTTGTTTTTAACCGCTGGTAAAAAAAACTTTTAAGAGGGGAGGTGTTATGACCCCAGCCCCCTCCTTTGTGAGAATCGTAAGAGAGAGAGAGAGAGAAGCCTTACGGTTTGGAATGTGGGCTGGCCTCTCAGCCAGACAAAAGCCACGGACATGGCCATTGTCTTGGGAGACACCTTTGTGGAATAAGGGACTGGACTACGTGCAAACCCTCAGGGCAACGTAAGCTGGGTGATGGGGGAAAGATTGCCTCACCCCCACCATGATTGACATCTACAACCCTGCCAGTCCAGATAAAAGGTGGGCTGCCGAGGCGGGGCCTCAGACGCACCAAGGAGACACACGAAGAAGACACGATAGCGCTTCCCGTCGGAGCGGGAAGCCATTCTGAACGAAGCCACGTGCGTTAGATTCCGGATCGGGAGTCTGTGGCTGAAACCAAAGGAAAACCGTTTTAACTAACAACAGGGATTTGCTTCGCAAAGACGACGGGCAAGTGTTCCTCCTTTCTCACCACTCTCTCTCTCCAACACGTGAAATGCCAGCGGTTCCCAAAACGGGAAAGCCTGCAGATTTTGAGTGACTCTTATATTCCATTGGACTCAGTATTATCCCCTAGACAACGATAGAGCTTATTTTTGATTGATTCTTACTATACATGTGCTTAGATTGAGTTTTGACGACGTATATGATCTGAATGTTTTGTATTAACCATACGTTTGTGCCCCTTTATAAATAAAAAACGTTTGAAAATAGTACCATCAGACTTCAGCGGACCTCTCTATCTTTGCTGGTAAGTCACCCGGTTACTGGGAACGTAACAATACAATATGTCCCACTATAGCTTTCTCTGTAACTCCATCTTGTTTTTTCCAATGACTTCAGTTGATTTTAGGTTACACGATTGGATTCGGTTCTGCCTGAGAGTCTGTTGGTTCATCAGTATATTAATGAAAGTTATTATCATACAGTAATCATTTTTACAGATGAATCAAAAGATAAGTTAACTGGGGATGTTGGTGTGGCTGTTTTTGTGTGCCTGAATTGCAGGTAATGATAAAGAAATGACTTACAGTCCTTTATCAGCAGAGAAAGCAGAATTCTTTGCCAACAGTTTAGGCTTACAGTGGGTGGAGGAAATTGGTCTTTATAATTTGTTCAGAATACATTTCGGTTTTGATGAGTCTTAAACAGGTCATTCTGGCAGTAGGTCAGATTGACTGTTGGAAACTAGTCAAACGGTATTTCATATATAAAGTTTGATTTATATGTCTGCACGTTATGGGCCCTGCACATCACACTGTTGAGGGAAATGATGGGGTTAACTGTTTAGCACCAAAAGCTGTTAAATGTCAAGCTGTGGATATAGACCTTCCACTTAGCAAATTAGAAGCTAAAGGGTTGGTAGTGTTAAGAATTAGGGGCTTATGGCAAGACGTAGGATAATGGACATAAGGACAGACACCTTTACAGAATACATACACCTGTTGGGTTTATAGAAGTGGGCTTAAAACAAGGGAAAGAATGATATTGACATGACATAGAAATACCCACACTATGCTTAATTATGCCTTGAATCTAATTGGAAAACTTCATTCTGTGTCGTGTACATTTTGTCATTATGAAACTGTCGATACACATACTATTTCAATGTGAGGCGTATAAGGCTGAAGAAAAATCAAATGCAGTCTTCAGTACAATCTTTGCGAGAGTAGATAGTTTTCAGATAAAAACGTTATTAAATTATGGGACTGACTTTAAATTAATTCACAGTTTGAGCTGGAAAAGGCATGTAATAAATGTGTTAAGCCTAAGGAAATAGCATATAAGGTAGCAAAGGTGAGTGGGATGTTGGATTATTAGGTTGCTCTTAAAATCCATCAAAAGGCAACGGAAAAAGCCATAAGAATGGTACATACGAAATATGAGGGCAAATTGGCCAATAATATAAATCAGGATACTAAAAGTTTAGTTTTCAGTTACATGAAGAGTGAAAGGGAGATGAGAGTTGGTACTGGACCACTGGAAAATGATGCTGGTGAAATAGTAATGGGGGACAAAGAAATGGCAGATGAACTTAATGAACAATCTTCACTGTCTTTTCCGGTCAGCACCGCCCCCACTTGTCCCATTTAACCTGTCTCATTACGGGTGGACTTTAGGACCTGGGGGAGCTCAGGACCCGCCGCCCGCAACTGCTGCTGAATCCCCTGTGTTTCTGTTCGGTTGACGGATGCGGTGATCGAGTTAAAATTAATCGATTGACAATTCTCATGTCGTGTTTATTTCACTCCATAGAACCATAGAACACTACAGCACAGAAAACAGGCCATTTGGCGCTTCTAGTCTGTGTGGAAACTTTATTCCACTCGGCCCATTGACCTGCACCCAGTCCGTAACCCTCCTGATCTCTCCCATCCATGTATCTATCCAATTTATTCTGAAAACGTAAGAGTGAGCCCGCATTTACCAAGTCAGATGGCAGCTCGTTCCACACTCCCACCCCTCTCTGAGTGAAGAAGTTCCTCCTAATGTTCCCCCTAAAGCTTTCCCCTTTCACCCGAAAGCCACGTCCTCCCGTTTTTATGTTTCCTAATCTAAGTGGAAAGAACCTACTCGCATTTACTGTCTATACCCCTCATAATTTTGTAAACCTCTATCAAATCCCCCCTCAGTCTTCTATGCTCCAAGGAATAAAGTCCTAACCTGTTCAATCTTTCCCTGTAACTCAACTCCTGAAGACCTGACAACATCCTAGTAAATCTTCTCTGCAATCTTTGAATCTTACTGATATCCTTCCTATAGTTAGGTGACCAGAACTGCAAATAATACTCCAAATTTGGCCTCATCAATGCCTTATACAACCTCAGCATAATATCCCAACTCCTGTACTCAGTACTTTGATTTATGAATGCCAGAATGCCAAAGGCCTTCTTCACAACCCTATCTACCTGTGATGCCACTTTCTGGGAATTATGTACCTGAACTCCCAGATCCCTTTGTTTCTCCGCACTCCTCAGTGCCCTACCATTTACTGTGTATGTGCTACCTTGGTTTGTCCTTCCAAAATGCAACACCTCACGCTTGTCTGCATTAAATTCCATCTGTCATTTTCTGGCCCATTTTTCCTGTTGGTCCAGATCCCTCTGCAAGCTTTGAAAGCCTCCCTCGCTGTCCACAACGCCTCCAATCTTGGTGTCATCAGCAAAATTGCTGATCCAATTGACCACATCTATATTAGTGATATAGACAGCAAATAACAATGGTCCCAGGATAGATCCCTGAGGCACACCACTAGTCACAGGCCTCCAGTCTGAGAAGCAATCATCCACTACCACTCTCTGTCTTCTCCCACACAGCCAATTTCGATTCCAGTTTCCAACCTCTCTATGGATACCTAGTGTCTGAACCATCTGAACTAACCTCCCATGTTTGACCTTGTCAAAGACCTTACTAACCTTCATGTAGACAACATCCACAGCCTTTCCTTCATCTACTTTCTTGGTCATCTCCTCGAAAAACTCTACAAAATTCATTAAACACGATCTACCATGCACAACGCCATACTGACTATCCTTAACCAGCCTTTGGCTGTCAAAATACTTGTATATCCGATCTCTCAGAACACCTTCCAATAATTTACCTACTACTGATGTCAGGCTCATGGGTTGTAATTACCTGGTTTACTATTGGAGTCTTTTTTAAACAACGGAATAACATGAACTACCCTCCAATCCTCCGGCACTGCACCCGTGGCTGAGGACATTTTAAATATTTCTGTCAGGGCCCCTGCAATTTCTACACTAGTCTCTCTCAAGGTCCGAGAAAATATCAAGTCAGGCCCGGGGGATTTATCTACCTTTATTCGCTGTAAAGCAGCAAGCACCTGCTCCTCTTTAATATACAAATGTTCCATAACACTACTGCTTGTTTCCCTTCCTTCCATATACACTATGCCAGTTTCCTGAGTAAATACTGATGCAAAAAAAACTGTTTTAAGATCTCCCCTATCTCGTGAGGCTCCACACTCTGATCTTCTAGGGAACAATTCTGTCCCTTACTATCCATTTACTCTCAATATATTTGTAGAAATCCTTTGGGGTTACCTTCACATTATCTGCCAAAGCAACCTCATGTCTTTTTGCCTTCCTGATTTCCTTCTTTAGTATTTTCTTACATTTTCTATACCATTCAAGTACTTCATTTATTCTTTGTTGCCTATACCTGCTATACACTTCTCCCTTTTTCTTAACCAGATCGCCAATATCCCTTGAAAACCACGGTTCCCTATGCCTTTAATCTTTAATGTCTTTGTCTTTAATCCTGGCAGGAACATGCAAACTCTGCACTCTCAAAATTTCACCTTTGAACTTACTGAACACATCCTTGCCAGAAAAAAAAATTATCCCAATCCACTCTTCCGAGATCCTTTTTCATTTCCACAAACTTGGCCCTTCTCCAATTTTACCGGAACATTAAGCTGCCAGTTCTGCCCCTTCTGCCACCAAGTCTCACTGATAGCAGTAATCTTCTTCAATAGGTTCGACAGCACAATCTCATCCTCACCTCACCAGGCTTACTTCCCTCACAGGAAAATAGCCACTCACAGGAGACCTTGCCCACGCCCAGGATTACGGCTGCACAGGTGGAAGGTCAACTGAAGAAGATCTGTACCAGCAAGGCGGCTGGACCGGATGGAGTTTCCCCACGATTATTGAGGGCCTGTGCGACTGAGCTGGGAGAACCACTACAGCGCATCTTCAACATGAGCCTAGAGCAGAGAAGAGTACCCAGATAGTGGAAAACATCCTGTATTGTCCCGGTACCGAAGAAACCACAACCAAAGGAGTTGAATGACTTCAGACCTGTTGCCTTGACGTCGCACGTGATGAAGACCATGGAGCGGCTGATAATACAGAATCTGAGGCCACAAACCAGGCACGCCCGGGATCCTCTTCAGTTTGCGTATAAGGAGAAGGTGGGAGTGGAGGATGCTATCACGTATTTGCTGCACAAATCACTCTCTCACCTAGATGGGGTCAGTGGTGCTGTGAGGATTACATTCCTTGACTTCTCTAGTGCCTTTAACACCATCCAGCCCAAGATCTTAAGGCACAAACTAACGGAGATGGGAGTAGACTCTCACATGGTGGATTGGATAGTGGACTACTTGACAGATAGACCTCAGTATGTGCGGTTGGGAGACTGTAGGTCTGACACGGTGGTCAGCATCACAGGAGCGCCGCAGGGAACCGTACTCTCTCCGGTCCTGTTCACCCTGTAAACATCAGACTTCCAGTATAACTCGGAGTCCTGCCATGTGCTGAAGTTCGCTGATGACACAGCCATAGTGTGGTGTGTCAGGAATGGACAGGAGGAGGAGTATAGGAAACTGATACAGGACTTTGTGATATGGTGCAACTCAAACTACCTGCGTCTCAATATCACCAAGACCAAGGAGATGGTGGTGGACTTTAGGAGATCTAGGCCTCATATGGAGCCAGTGATCATTAATGGAGAATGTGTGGAGCAGGTTAAGACCTACAAGTATCTGGGAGTACAGTTAGATGAGAAGCTAGCCTGGACTGCCAACACAGATGCCTTGTGCAGGAAGGCACAGAGTCGACTGTACTTCCTTAGAAGGTTGGCGTCATTCAATGTCTGTAGTGAGATGCTGAAGATGTTCTATAGGTCAGTTGTGGAGAGCGCCCTCTTCTTTGTGGTGGCGTGTTGGGGAGGAAGCATTAAGAAGACGGACGGCTCACGTCTTAATAAGCTGGTAAGGAAGGCGGGCTCTGTCGTGGGCAAAGTACTGGGGAGTTTAACATCGGTAGCTGAGCGAAGGGCGCTGAGTAGGCTACGGTTAATTATGGAAAACCCTGAACATCCTCTACATAGCACCATCCAGAGACAGAGAAGCAGTTTCAGCGACAGGTTACTATCGATGCAATGCTCCTCAGACAGGATGAAGAGGTCAATACTCCCCAATGCCATTAGGCTTTACAATTCAACCGCCAGAACTTAAGAACGTTTTAAAAGCTATTATTAATGCTTTTTGAGAGAGTGATTTAGATGCATATCATATTTTTACTGAGTTAAGTACTGTATGTAATTAGTTTTGCTACAACAAGTGTATGGGACATTGGAAAAAAATGTTGAATTTCCCCATGGGGATGAATAAACTATCTATCTATCTATGTATCTATCTATCTAATGTCGTAATCCCACGTGTCAACCCACGCCCTAAACTCATCTGTTTTACCTACAATACTCCGTGCATTGAAATAGATGTACCTGAGAATATTTATATCATGCATAAAGCTTTTTTTTCATTTCCGTCTATACATGCAGTCCTCTCATGTTCCTTATCCTCCTCCACCTCACTAACTGCTCTAACACTCTGGTTCCCCTCCCTCTGCAAATCTATTTTACCCACCTCCACCCGCCCCCGAGCAGCACTGGCAAATCTACCCTCAAGGATGTTAGTCCCCCTCCAGTTCAGGGGCAAACCGTCCCGTCGGAACAGGCCCCACCTTCCCGGGAACAAAGCCCAATTGTCCAGAAACATGAAGCCCTCCCTCCTGCACCATCTCCTTAGCCACGTATTTAGCTGCACTCTCCGCACATTTATATTTACAGGGACTTTACTCCTGACGCCGGTCCCGGGACCCGACCCGTTTACAGACCCGGAGCGGAACCGGAGCAGATTCTCAGCCACTGGTTTCCATCCCCGGTCGCGAAGAAAGGGTAAAGTTTCCCCGTGAATGTATTCCCAGTGAAGGTGTGGAGATGGGACTTGGTCTCCGCGTTGTAAAATGAAACTGTCCCGAACTCGTAAATGAGATAAACTCCCACCCTCCCGGGGATGGGACCGGCAGGGAGACGGGACTCGGGGGAGGGGAGACCACGGGACACGTCATAATCCCGATGTAACACATCAGCAACCCGCCAGATGACCCAGAATCCGGTCTCCGGACTCAGACTGACCCGTCTCTTCCTCTTCACAGACTCTGCGGCGACTTCCAGACACCAGTCCCGATTCCCCATCACCTCCACCTCCCAGTAATGTCTCCCCGATGTGAATCCCTCCGATCCCAGCATGCAAGCCCAGTATGTGAATCTCTTCCCGGTGTCAGGGAGATTCCTCCAGGTCGGGGTCCATCTCACACTCTTCCGATCCTCAGACACCTTGAGATACGGACCCGCCGTTTCCACATCCAGGGTGACAGAGACTGGGGGGAGAAGCAGAGAATTAGAGAGTCCCCGGGGATCGGGGGGAGACTCGGGCAGCGCGGCCCCGGGGATTGGGGGGGGAGACTCGGGCGGTTGGGCCCCGGGGATCGGGGGGGAGACTCGGGCAGCGCGGCCCTGGGAATTGGGGGGAGACTCGCGCAGCGCGGCCCCGGAGATCGTGGGGGAGACTCGGACAGCCGGGCCTCGGGGATCGTTGGTGGGGGGGGGAGACTCGGGCGGCGGGCCCGGGACCGAGGGAAAGGTCGCTGGGCCTGAGGCGCGGTCGGGTGGCCTACACGAACCTCTGACTCGACAAAAGCGGATGGACAACTAATGTCTCCCCAAGGGTTTTCCGCTGGACAGGGGAAACATCCTCCCTCACTGCTGCCTGTTGACCCCTGAAAGAATTTTGTGTTTCCATGAGATCTCCTCTCATTCTTCGAAACTGGGAACAGAGAACATAGAGCAGTACAGCACAGGAACAGGCCCGTCATACAATGTTCACATTCATTTGTGACTGTGAAGTGGGGGAGTGTGATGGTTTGAAACAGTAAAGGAGGTGATAATGGGAACCAGTAGGGGAGAGTTGAATGGCAGATTGAACCAGGAGGGGGAGGGGTGGAAAGCCTGTGGGTGAACTGTGTGTGTAGACGTAATGAGAAGCTAGAGGGGGCAAAGATGGCAGATGAGGATGGCTTTGTCCCCTTTCCCACAACCCCATCCCCCGCAGCCCCTCATTAGGACAGGGGATGATTTTGCAGGGACCCTGAAGCAACACAGGTCTTGATGAAGTCTTTCAGTCTGAACCATGGACTGTTTACTCTTTTCCATATAAACTTCCCGGCCTGCTGTTCCCCCAATTTGTGTCTGTTACTCTGCTTAAATAGACTCAATTATTTGGCCTCCACAGCTGCCTGTGGCAGATTCACTATAAAAGATAAAGGAATTCCTCCCCATCTCTCTCCTAAATGGACATCCCTATAGTCGGAGGCTGTGCTTACCGTTCTGAACCCACCCACATCCTCCCAACATCAACTCTCTCCCAACAGGAGTCAGAGAGATCTGGCGAGACCCTTCATCAGGACCTGTGTAGCCTGGATTACCAGCATCTGCAGATTTTCTCCTGTTTGATTTTTAAAGCAGAAGTTAATAAGTAAACCTTGATTAGTCAGAGTCTCAAAAGTTATGGGGAGGAGGCGAGAGAATAGGGTTGAGGGGGATAATAAATCAGCCATTCTTCTGAACCCCGGTGAGTACAGGCCCAGAACCATCAAACACTCCTCATATGTTAACTATTTCATTCCCGGAATCATTCTTGTGAATTTTCTGGACCCCCTCCAATGCCAGTACATGTTTTCCGATAGAAGGGACCAAAACTGCTCACAATACTCCAAGTGTGATCTGACCAATGCCTTATAAAACCTCAGCATTACATCCTTGCTCTTGTACTCTAATCCTCTCGAAATGAAAGCAAACATTGAGTTTGCCAATCTTACCACTGACACAAACTGCAAGTTAACCTTCAGGGAATCCTGTTGAATTTTCGCCCTGTTTACAGAATTGTCTATGTCTTTATTCCTTCAACCAAAGTCGTACCTGCCTAAGTTTGTACCTGTCAAACTCTACCTGTGCTACAAGATCCTTATTCCGTATACTGGTGCATTCAAATAAGACCAGAAGACAAAGCAGCAGAAGCCGGCCATTCGGCCCTTCGAAACTGCTCCGCCATTTTATCATGAGCTGATCCATTCTCCCATTTAGTCCCACTCCCCCACCTTCTCACCATGACCTTTGATGCCCTGGCTACTCAGATACCTATCAATCTCTGTCTTAAATACACCCAATGACTTGGCTTCCACTGCCACAAGAAATTCACAGATTCACCACCCTCTGGCTAAAAAGATTTCTTCGCATCTCTGTTCTGAATGGGCGCCCTTCAATCCTTAAGTCATGCTCTCTCGTACTAGACTCCCCCATCATGGGAAACAACTTTGCCACATCCACTCTGTCCATGCCTTTTAACATTCGAAATGTTTCTGTGAGGTTCCCCTTCATTCTTCTAAACTCCACGGAGTACAGTTCAAGAGCGGTCAAATGTTCCTCATATGTTAACCCTCTCATTCCCGGAATCATTCTAGCGAATCTTCTCTGAACCCTCTCCAATGTCAGAGCATCCTTTCTTAAATAAGGATCCCAAAACTGCACACAGTATTCCAAGTGAGGTCTTACCAGTTACTTATAGAGCCTCAACATCACATCTCAGAACTTTGAATTCTCTCTCCATTTAAATAATAGTCTGCCATTTATTTCTTTTACCAAAGTGCATGACCATACATTTTTCAACATTGTATTTCATTTGCCACTTTTTTGACCATTCTCCCAATCTATCGAAGTCTCTCTGCAGACTCTCTGTTTCCTCAGCACTACCGTCCCCTCCACCTATCTTTGTATCATCAGCAAACTTAGCCACAAAGCCATCTATTCCATAATCCAAATCGTCGATATACAACGTAAGAAGAAGTGGCCCCAACACGGACCCCTGTGGAACACCACTGGTAACTGGCAGACAACCAGAATGGAATCCTTTATTCCCACTCTCTGTTTCCTGCCAATCAGCCAACGCTCTATGACGTATGTAACTTTCCCGTAATTCCATGGGATCTTATCTTGTTTAGCAGCCTCATATGTGGCACCTTGTCAAAGGCCTTCGGAAAATCTAAATACACAACATCCACTACATCTCCCTTGTCTAGCCTACTTGTAATTATCTCAAAAAATTTCAATGGGTTTGTCAGGCAGGATTTTCCTTCAAGGAAACCATGCTGAGTTTGGCCTATCTTTTCATATGCCTCCAGGTACTCCGTAACCTCATCCTTGACAATTGATTCCAGAAAATTCCCAACCATTTCTCAAGCTAACAGGTCTATCATTCACTTTTTGCTTCCTTGTCCCCTTCTTAAATACCAGAGTGGCATTTGCAATCTTCCACTCCTCCGGAACCATGGCAGAATCTATTGACTTTTGAAAGATCATTGCTAATGCCTCTGTGATCTCCACAGCTACTTCCTTCAAAACACAAGGGTGCATTCCATCTGGTCTGGGAGATTTATCTACCCTTAGACTATTCAGCTTCCTGAGAACTTTCTCTGTCGTAATTGTGACTGCGCACACTTCTCTTCCCTGACACCCTTGAGTGTCTGGTATACTGCTGATATCTTCCTCAGTGAGGACTGATGCAGATACTCGTTCAGTTCCTCAGCCATCTCCTTATCTCCCATTACAATTTGTCCAGCATCATTTTCTATCAGTCCTATATCCACTCTCACCTGTTTTTTATTCTTTATGTACTTGAAAAAGCTTTTAGTATCTTCTTTGATATTATTTGCTGGCTTCTTTTTATAGTTCATCTTTTTGCTCTTAATGGCCTTCTTAGTTTCCTTTTGTAAGCTTTTAAAAACTTCCCAATCCTCTGTCTTCCCACTAATTTTTGCTTCCTTGAATGCCCTCTCCTTTGCTTTTACTTTGGCTTTCACTTCTCTTGTCAGCCACGGTCGCATCCTTTTTCCATTCGAAAATTTCTTCTTTTTTTTTGGAATATATCTGTCTTGCACCTTCCTCACTTCTCGCATAAACTCCAGCCACTGCTGCTCTGCCGTCCTCCCGCTAGTGTCCCTTTCCAGTCAAATTTGGCCAGTTCCTCTCTCGTGCCACTGTAATTTCCTTTACTCCACTGAAATACCGACACATCGGATTTCGGCTTCTCTTTCTCAAATTTCACAGTGAACTCAATCATGTTACGATCACTGCCTCCTAACGGTTCCTTCACCTCAATCTCTCTAATCACCTCTGGGTCATTACACAATATCCAATCCAGTGCTTACGATCCCCTCGTGGGCTCAACAACAAGCTGTTCTAAAAAGCCATCTCGTAGACATTCTACAAATTCTCTCTCTTGAGATCCAGTGTTGACCTGATTTTCCCAATCCACTCGCATGTTAAAATCCCCCAGAGTTATCATAACACTGCCCTTCTGGCAAGCCTTTTCTAGTTCCTGTTGTAATTTGTAGTCCACATCACTGCAGCTGTTAGGAGGCCTGTAGATAACTGCCATCAGGGTCCTTTTACCCCTGTGATTTCTTAGCTCAGCCCAGAAAGATTCTTCCGATCCTATGTCACCTCTTTCTAATGATTTAACATCATTTCTTACCAATAAAGCCACGCCAACCCCTCTGCCTATCTGCCTATCCTTCCGATACACCGTGTATCCTTGGACGTTCAGCTCTCAGAGACATGCATCCTTTAGCCACGTCTCAGTGATGGCCACAAAATTATACCTGCCAATCTGTAGCTGTACGACAAGATCATCCACCTTATTCCTTCTGCTGTGTGTTTTTAAGTATGACACCTTAAGTCCAGTATTTGATACATTTTGTTTTGATTGCACTGCAACTCATCCCAGTGGCTGCAAATTTGCCCCATCACCTGCCTGTCCTTCCTGACATCTTTACTGCTCACTATCATAGATTTATTTCTGTTTTCTCCCTCCTCCACTCTATCATTCAGGTTTCCCATCCCCCTGCCAAATTAGTTTAAACCCTCCCTAACAGCTCTATTAAACATTCCCGCTACGATATTGATCCCCTTCGGGTTCAGGTGTAACCCGTCCTTTTTGAACAGGTAATACTTCCCCCTGAAGAGATCCCAATGATCCAAGAATCTGAAGCCCTGCCCCATGCACCAGTCTCTCAGCCACCCATTCATCTGCCTGATCCTACTATTCTTGCCCTCGCTAGCACGTGGCACAGGTAGCAATCCTGAGATTATTACCCTGGAGGTCCTGCTGCTCAGCTTCATTCCTAACTCCTGGAAATCTCTCTTCAGGACCTCTTCCCTTTTCCTCTCTATGTCATTGGTACCAACATGTACCAAGACAGCTGGCTGCTCGCCCTCTCCCTTCAGAATATTCTGGACCCAATCCGAGATATCCCGTACCCTGGCACCTGGAAGGCAAAACACCATGTGGGTATCTCTATCAGGCTCACAGAAACTCCTGTCTGTTCCCCTGACTATGGAATCCCCTATGACTACCGCATTCCACTTCTCCCTCCTTCCCTCCTGCACAACAGCACCAGGCTCAGTGCCAGAGACCCGGTCACCGTGGCCGTCCCCTGTCAGGTCATCCCCCTCAACAGCATCCGAAAATATACTTGTTGCTGAGGGGGGCAGCCACAGGGGTGCTCTCCACTATCCGGGCATTTCCCTTCCCTTTCCTGACAGTCACCCAGTTTTCTGACCCCTGTAGCCTAGGGATGACTACCTCCCTGTAGCTCCTGTCTATCACCTCTTCATTTTCTCTAATAAGCAGTAGGTCATCAAGCTGCAGCTCCAGATCCCTAACACGGTCTCCGAGGAGCTGCATCTCGGTTCACCTGGTGCAGATGTGGCTATCAGGGAGGCTGGATGTCTCCCAGGATTCCCACATCTGACACCCTGAACAAAGCACTAACCCTGCAGACATGCTACCTAATTCTACAGGAATGAAACAAAGAAAGATAGGTCTATTCACCCACTTACTTCGTCAAGCACACAAATTTTTTAAACCATTAGCTAATGTGTCCTGCTGTTCCCACGTCCGTCCGGGCCGATTTGCCAAGGGGAGGAAAAGAGTCGGTGCCTCGCTCTCGTCTCTTCCCGTTACCGCTTAAGCCCGTTGAGCCAAAGCCCTACACTCTGCTGCCACCCACTCCGCTGCTCGCTATATAGGGTGGACATCTTTTTAAACTCTCCGCGCTGTCCTGCGTAGTCTCGTCGTTCTTGTACGCAAAGTTTTTTTTTAGAAAACTGCCTTCCTTCAGAATTTAGCTCCCACGCCGCCCTTCTTGTCCCAATCTAAAAAATACCTTCAGTCGTGTATTCATCAGCCTATTCCACACTGTCCACATGAAATAAACAAGGTCTTTGATGACGATAATAGACCACACTTGGAGCATTGTCTGCAGTTCCGGTTCTCGAATATGGGGAGGATGTCCTTTCACTGGACAGGAGGCTTCAGGAGGACGTTACCAGGACTGGGGGCTTGGGTTAAAAGTAGAGAGTGGATAAGCTTGGGCTATTCAGCTGTAGTGTACGATGTTCAGGTATGACCCCTTATCGAGGTAAATAATTCTAAGGAGCTTAAATAACGTTTCTTTTTCCAAAAAATGGAAGGACAGAACCAAAGGCCTCAGATTGAATGTGAGACAGGAAATTTTTCTGAGTGGTCTATCGGGTAACATTCTCATAGAGAGGGAGGTTGGTAAATGGAATTTGCCCTCAGACGCTGTAGAAACAGGTAAAAATAAAATATTGTAAAATAAATTTGGGCAGGTACACAGATGGGAAATGGTTAGAGGGATGGGGATGGGGGGGGGCAAACACACACAAATGGTCCATGCTCAAGAAGACATCTTAGTCTTGCAGATTGATGAAGTGGGCCGTGAGTTCAACATCCGTCAAACCCTCCCAGATCATCCTCCTGAGGAATCTCACCCCGGAGTCTGTCTCTGAAGTGTTGATGTGACGTCACGTCAGAGGGCAGCTCAGTGCCACAGTGCCACACAGTGTCAGCGTAACAGACAGACTGGGTAAGGACGGCAGATTTCAATCCTAAAAGGGAATTTGTGCCTATTTCTGTGGATGTGTGTCACACTCTGATAGTATATCTGTGTGTGTGTGTGTGTGTGTGTGTGTGTGTGTGTGTGTGTGTGTGTGTGTGTGTGTGTGTGTGTGTGTGTGTGTGTGTGTGTGTGTGTGTGTGTGTGTGTTGATTGTGGTAAATATCCGTGTGGTGTGTATACACATTGATGGAGAGTGTGCACATTGAAGAATTTGTATGTTACAGTGTGTCATCACATGTCTGGTGTGTGTTGAGAATGTGTCACACGTGATTGAGTTGTTTAAATGAATAAATGACAGTCACTGAAGAGATTGGTTTCCAGGTTACTGAGGGAAATAACGACGTACATTGCTGAGGCTCTGACTACAATCTGCCAGTCCTTCCTGTGTATGTGTGTGAGGGAGCTTTGCCAGGCCGGTTATGCTGTGTGCGCTTCTCCCGAGATGAAATCTTGACCCATGTCAATGCTTGTTGGTGTGTCCGAGCTCATTCTCACAATGCTTCAGTGTAGTGGTCTGATCACCATAAGACATAGGAGCAGAATTAGGCCATTTGCCCATCGAGTCTGCTCAGCCATTCAATCATGGCTGATCCTTTTTTTCCTCCTCAGCCCCATTACATGGCCTTCTCCCCGTAACCTTTGATGCTGTGTCCAATCTAGAACCTATCAAGCTCTGCCTTAAATACACACAACAAGTTCCACAAATTCACCAGCCGTTGGCTCATATTTGTTCATATTTGTTTTAAATAGATGCCACTCCATCTTGAGGCTGTGCCCTCTTGTCCTAAACTCCACCACCATGGGAAACATCCTTTCCACATCTACTCTGTCTGGGCCTTTCAACATTCGAAAGGTTTCAATGAGATCCCCCCTCATCTTTCTAAATTCCAGTGAGTACAGACACAGAACTATCAAACGTTCCTCGTATAATAACCCTTTCATTCCTGGAATTATCCTTATGAAATGAACCTTCTGCAATGCCAGCACATCTTTTCTTAGATGAGGAGCCCAAAATTGTTCACAATACTCAAAGTGAGGCTTCACCAGTGCCTTATAAAGCCTCAGCATCACATCCCTCCTCTTGAATTGGATGCTATCTAAACCCCTTGAATTGAATGCTAACATTGGATTTGCCTTCCTCACCACTGACTCTACCTGCAAGTTAACCTTTAGGGTGTTCTGCAGAATGACTGCTAAGTCCATTTTCATCTCAGCCTTTTGGGTTTTCTCCCCATTTGAAAAAAAAATCTGCACATTATTTCTACGACCACAGTGCATGGCCATGCATTTTCCAACATTGTATATCACTTGCCACTTTCCTTCCCATTCTCCTCATTCAAGTCCTTGTCCAGCCTAACTGTTTCCTCAACACTACCGGCCCCTCCACCAATCTTTGTATCATATGCAAACTTGGAAACAAAGCCATCTACTCCAGGACAACAGGGTATGACTTCAGGATTGAAGGACTTCCTTTTAGAACTGAGATGCGGAGAAACTACTTTAGTCAGTGAGTGGAAAATCTGTGGAATTTGTTGCCACAAGTGGCTGTTAAGGCCGTCATATTTAAGGCAGAGATAGATAGGTTCTTGATTAGCCAGGGCATCAAAGGGTATGGGGTGAAAGCAGGGGAGTGGGGATCACCGGAATAATTAGATCAGCCCATGACTGAATGGTGGAGCAGACTCGATGGGCCGAATGGTCTGTCCCATCAGCTAAATCTTGATATACAGCATAAAATGAAGGTGTCCTAACACTGACCCCTGTGAAACACGAGTCACTGTCAGCCAACCAGAAAAGGATCCCTTTACTCTCATTCGCTGTTTGCTACCAATCAGCCAATGTTCTAACTATGCCTGTAACTTTTCTGTAATACCATGGCCTCCTAACCTGGTTACCACCTTCATGTGTGGCACCTTGTCAAAGGCCCTCTGAGATTCCAAATATACAACATCCACTGCATCCCCTTTATCTATCCTGCTTGTAATCTCCTCAAAGAATCCCAACAGGTTTGTCAGGCAGGATATTCCCTTAACGAAGCCATGCTGACTTGCCCTGTCTTGTCCAGTGTCACCAAGTATTCCATAACCTCCTACTTAACAACTGAATCCAATTTCTTCCCAACCACAGAGGTGAGGCTAACTGGTCAATAATTTCCTTTCTGTTGCCTTCCTCCTTACTTAAAGAGTTAAGTGACATTTGCCATTTTCCAGTCCTCTGGCACCATGCCAGGGTCCAGTGATTTTTGAAAGACCATTTCAAATGCCTCCAAAATGTCTACAGCTACCTCTTTCAGAACACTAGGGTGCAGATCATCTGGTCTGGGTGACTTATGTACCTTTAGGTCTTTCAGCTTTTTGAGCACCTTCTCCCTTGTAATAGTAACTGCACTCACTCCTCTTCCCTCGAACCCTACAACACCGGGCACAGTGCTAGTGTCTTCCACGGTGAAGACTGATGCAAAATATTTGGTCTATCTGCCATCTCTTTATCCTGTGTTATTATATATCCGGCCTCATTTTCCAGCTGTCCCATATCCACTCTCATCTCTGTTTTATTTTTCTACAACACTTGAAAAACAATTTGATATTGTTTGCTAACTTGTTTTACAAAGACAGGTGTGTAAAAATGGCCTGAAGGATCTTTGGAGACCAGAGTCACCCCAACCACAAACTGTACCAGTTGCTACCATCCGGGATACGATACCGCAGCATAAAATCCAGGAGCAACAGGCTACGAGACAGCTTCTTAAACCAGGCCATCAGATTGATTAACTCATGTGGACACAACTGTATTTCTATGTTATGTTGACCAGCATGTTGTGCATATAATTCATCATAAACTACTATAAATTGCGCATTGCACATTTAGATGGAGATGTAATGTAAAGATTTTTAATCCTCATGTATATGAAGGATGGAAGTAATAAAGTCAATTCAATTCAAATCAATTTCTTGTTTATTTTTCCCCTCCCAATCATTCTTTTAGTTCCTTTCTGTAGATATTTAAAAGCTTCCCAATCCTTTGTCTTCCTACTGATTTTTGTTTAGTTGTATGCCCTCTCTTTTGCCTTTACAATAACTTGTCTTCCCTTGTCAGCAACGGTTTTACTATTTTGCCATTTGAGTATTTATTTATTTTTGGAATACATCTATCCTTCACCTTTCTCATTTTCCCAGAAACTGACACCATTTCTGCTCTGCTCTCATCCCTGCCAGCATCTCCTTCCAATTTGCTTTGGCCAACACCTCTCTCAGACCACTGTAATTTCTTTTACTTCTCTGAAATACTACAATGTCAGACTTTACTGTCTCCTTTCCAAATTTCAAGTTGATCTCAGTCATGTTGTGAGCACTGCCTCCTAAGGTTTCTTTTAACTACTCACCTCTGGTTCAATACATAACACCCAATCCAGTAGAGCTGTTCCGCGAGTAGGCTCAATGACAAACTGCTCTAGAAAGCCATCACATTGCATTCAACAAACTCACTCCCTTGAGATCCTTTACCAACCTGATTTTACCAATTGACCTGCATGTTGAAATCTCCCATGATTATCAAAACATTGTCCTTTTCATCAGCCTTTTCTATTTCCAGTTGTAATCTTTGGGCCTCAACCCACTGACTGTTGGGAGGCCTGTATATGACTGCTGTCAGTGTCATTTTTACTTTTGCAGTTCCTGACCTCAACCCACAAGGATTCAACATCTTCCAATCCTATGTCGCATCTTGCTGCTGATTTACCAACAGAGCCACACTACCCCCTCACCCGACCTTCCTATAACACCGATACATTGTGAAACCTTGAACATTCAGCTCCCAACTACAACCATCCTTCAGCCACGATTCCGTGATGGCCACAACATCATACCTGACAATCTGTAATAGTGCAACAAGATCATCCACCTTATTTCTCATACTCCATGCATTGAGATATAACACTTTGTGAACTGTATCACAAGTGTTATATCTCAACTGCTACCCTTTTTAATTCTGCATCTCTAATGCACTGATACTCACCCTGCTGGCTGCAATTTTGTCCTCGCATCTGTCCACCCTATCTGACAGTCTGACTGTACACTATCTTTGCATTTTTATCATCAGTCCTAACCCTTCATTCCAGTTCCCAATCCCCTCTAAATTAGTTTAAACCCTCCCCAACAGCTCCATCAAGCCCCTCTGAGAATATTGTCTTCCTCAAGTCCAGGTGCAACCCATCCCTTTCCAGCAGGTCATTCCTCCTCCGGAAGAGATCTCATTGATCCAAGAACCTGAATCCCTGTCCCCAGCACCATCTTCTCAGCCATGTTTATCTGTCAAATTATCCTGTTTCTACCCTCACCAGCACGTGGCACAGGCAGCAATCCAGAAATTACAATCCCGGAGGTACTGCTTCTGAGCTTTCTACTAAGCTCTTCAAATTCTATTTTCAGGACCTCTTTGCTTTTACTTCTTATGTAATTGGTCGCAAAATACAACAAGATATCTGGCTGTTTTACCTCCCTCTCTAAAATGCTACAGATACGATCTGAGAAGTCCCTGACCCTGGCACCTGGGAGGCAACATACCATTCAGGTGTCCCATTCACGTCCATAGATTCTCCTGTCTGTTCCCCGAACGATTGAGTCCCCTGTCACTACTGCTCCCCTCTTTTCCCTCTAACAACAGTGAGAGTTGCCGATCCAGAAGGGGGAAGACCTGCGTCAATCAGACACTGGACTCACAGGGCACAAAGTAATGGTACCAATATGAACCAAGATATCTGGCTGTTTTCTCTTCCTCTCGGAAATGCTGCGGACACGATCCGAGTCGTCCCACCCTGGCACCTGGGAGGCAACATACCATTCGGTTGTCCCATTCACGTCCACAGATTCTCCTGTCTGCTCCCCTGATGATTGGAATAAACTTAAGTTCCCTACCAGCCTATTATTACAGCCAATCTTTGCCTCAAATTATCTTAATTGTGTCTCATAAACAAGGAGAAAATGAAACTTTGTAAGTTTTACCTCGGTTAATAGCATTAAGTGTTTCTCTCAACACTGAGTTCACCAAATAGAGGTGATCGAATTTTTCAACTGGTAGGGCCTGATCTTTCACCGACAATTCCTGGACATCGTAACTGATTCTGTAAATATTAAACTGCTGGTGATAAACTGCAATTTTGAACTATTTTACAAATCCATACAGGGTTTCAGTAAAGAGCCTGTCCTACCTCCTGTTTCGATGAGCTTCCTCCTGAAATAAATAAAAATACAAATCCGATTAGATTTGGATCTACTGTCCACGTCCTGAATTTCATCCAAATCATCACAACGTGTGTCAAATTCCCACTCCCACAGTCACAAACACACACCAGCAATACAGAACCACGGGGAAAATTACAGGGAATATTTCTCAAAACTAGACCAATACTGAGAGGATGAAACTTACGGGAAAGACAGGACAGGCTATGCATTACCATCTGGATAAGGCGTCAGAATGATAAAATGGAACAATGTAAGATTAGTGATGGATTTGATTGCACGAAGGTGGAAAACGTACCTCGATTATGGCGAACACGAGAGGACACAGGTGCTTAAAAGGAGGAGATGCCGGGGTAAGTGTTTTGGAATGGGTGGAATGAGCTGTCGGCAACGAAGGTGGATGCGATAGGGTCTTCCACAAGACTCCTACGTAGGTACATGGAGCTTAGAAAAATAGAGAGCTATGGGTAACTCGAGGTAACTTCTAAAGTAAGTAATGTTCGGCACAGCATTGTTGGCCAAAGAGACTGTATTGTGCTGTAGATTTTCTTTGTTTCTATGTTTCTATTATGGACAGACCTTCAGTCCAAGATAAAATGCCAGGTGGTTTTTAATAAATCCCATAATAAATTTAGTGAAGAGGATGTGGAACTCGCTGCCACAGGAGTGGGTGAAATGGAACAGCAGAGATTGAATGTAATGGGGAGGCTGGATAAACACTTGAGGGACCAGGGAGTTCAGGGCACTGTTGCTGGGTGCGGTGAGTAGGTGGCAGGAGGATTGTACAGAGGGGAAATTGATAGAAGATGGACCGAATGGCCTGCTTGTGACGGAGAATGGGACACAATCCCATGTAAAACTTATCCGAAAATGTAGAGACAGTGAAAGTTTCCGTAATCTGATGGAAACCAGTTATGGAGGTTATGTCTGATGTGTGGGTCACATTCTTTGTTCTCACTGATTGACAGAGAGATCCTCACACCCACCGCACCAGACACACTCGCAGCCTGTGACTGGAACTGGGTGTTAATGGAAGTTTTAGAGGATATTTAATGTAGTAATTAAGGAAACAGTCAGCAGCTCTGTGTTATGATCAGAGTAAACCATTTCAGAAAAGATTGCATTCTGTCCTGGGATGTACAGAAGTTGTGGAAGTCCAGTTTTGGGGAAACAACAACCCTGAATAGATGCATCAATTGTCTGGTGAGAAACTGTTTACTGCCATTTGTAAATGCTGTGTGTAAGAGCAACACGTCTGTTTTCTATTTGCATTGTATTCTGTGTTACGTGTTTATTATGATAACCAGTCACGTGAGTGGGGACCTGGTGAAAGTGAAGGGAATAAGTTACATATTTGTACTTTGTTCTGGGCTGTTTTAAGCCAGGGACTGGCAGATGCTATATCTTTGACTGATACGTTGCAGAAGAATTTACGATAAATTATGCAGAAAATTTCATCACTTAAATATTGCATTTTGCTGATAAAGGATCGAATATCTGTCTCTGACATTTTAGAATGTCATTAGCGGCGTGATTGGAGGTTCGTCATGCAAGGAGAACACTCTGTGTGAGGACACCAGCAGCGGCAATTGATTTGGTAGAATTGGCCGCTGTGCTGTGTTTATTGCAAATATACCACTGTTCATTTAGTTCAATTTGACAGAAATAAATTGAAATATATTCCCTCACCTTGAGAAATATCACACCGTCTTTCTGATCCATCTGTTCCTTTAACTTAGTGATTTCCTCCTGAATAAACCTTATATTCTCTTGAATCTTAACAAGAGTTTTCTCCATTGAATTTAGAATCCTCGCCTCTTCTTCCCTGAGATCCCTGAGTAAACTCTGCTCTTTCTCAGTGATAATCTGGCGCAGTTCAGCAAACTGCGCTTTGATGTGGGACTGAATGCTGTGTGACTGTTCCTGTCGAATAAAAGATGAAGATTAGTTTACTGCATTGCTGTGTTGTATTTCCTTTTGATATGAAGGTGACTGTTCGGTCTACTGGGGTCCATACTACTTCTGAGACATTCCCGTCAACCCCATTCCCTCACGTTTTCCTGAAACCTATTCTCTCTCATTGATTCATTAACTCCCAGCTGATTCACATACACCCTTCCCCACCTTCACAGGGCCAATTGTAATTAACTATTCATCCAGCATGTCCTTGGGATGTGTCTGGTCACAGGGAGAACATGCAAACTCCACACAGACAGCGCCAGAGGTCAGGATCGAACCCAGGTCACTGGAGCTGCGATACTCGGCTATTCCGCATTAAAGGGAGCAAAACTCGACAGTAATATCAGAAATTCCGCTCAGGAAGCCTCACCCGAACTCCGGAAATCTTCTCTTTCTGACGCTGTTCCTTTTCCTGGAAGTCTGATTTCTTTTTTGTGAGAGAGTCTAAGAAAGATTTTAGCTGATCCTGGAAGTCAGAGAGTGAAGGAAATAGAAACAAAGATGCATCAAAAGAAACAGGTGATCAAACCCGATTATCACACAAAATACCGGAGGAACTCAGTGAGTCAGGCAGCATCTATTCAGAGGAAATAAACAGTCGGTGTTTCGGGATGAGACCCTTTATGAGGACTGGGAAGGAATGGGGCAGAAGCCAAAATAAAAAGGCTGGGGATGAGAACCAGCTGACAGGTGACGGATGAGACAACGTGAGGGGGAACGTGGGGGTGGGTGACGAAGTGAGAAGCTGAGAGTAAACAGGTGTAAGAGGTAAAGGGCTGGAGAAGAAGGAATCTGAGCGAGAGGACAATCGACCATGGAGGAAAAGGGGGGATTTGGGGGCTGTTTGGGGCCATGAATAGTGGTGAGGCAGGAGTTGGTAGGAGTCAGGTGTCGCACTTGCCCCGTTTGCAGGTATCGGTGTCAGGAGAGAAATCAGTGGGGAGAAGCGTGTGGGCAACGGAATTACGTAGAGAAATCCCAAGAGAGCGGGGAGTTGTAGTGGAGGAGGGTGGGACTGGGTTTTTGAAGGGAAAGATGTGCTTCGTGGTAGAATCCCATTGGAGACGGCGAATGGTGGGGGATGATGTGTTGTTTATGGAGGCTCGTGTCTTGGGCAATAGACGATGGGGAGAGTATCAAATTCGGATTACTTTTACCTTGTAGATTTTAACAGCTTCTTTAATCGGCTTGAAACGGTGCTCTCTGTGTTGCTGCGCAACTGCACAGATCAGACAGATCAGTGTCTTGTCCGTTTCACAAAACAGCTTCAGTTCTTCCTCATGTTCCTCACAGTGAAGTTTACTTTCCTTCCCTTTCGGATTCAGGTTTGGATTTCGAGCTTTTTCAGCCAGATTTGCTAAGGCCCGATTCGCCCTGAGGGTGCGATCAGCAAACTCCTCTCTACATTCCGGGCATGAGTTTCTCTCCTCCCTTTCCCAATACTGTGTGATACAAGAGCGACAGAAGTTGTGTCCGCACTCCAGTATAACCGGATCGGTGAAGAAATCCAGGCAGTCTGGACAAATTACCTCCTCGGTCCAACTCTCGGCCTTTCTTTTCGAAGCCATGTTAACTCGCTGCACTTCCTGATTCAGAATGCTTTCACTTTCGGGGAGCTGCAGATCCCCTGCAGTACCACGATTGTCCACTACGCGCGCTGCAGACTCGGGGAATGAATATTATGTCGCTGCCCATATTCAGTGGGAAAGAATTGTACTATTTGCATATCAGGGTGGGATCAGAAACACATTCAGTAGTTCCTAACAGAAATGAAAACTCGGCCATGGACTGCCTAAGCCCTGCTGCGAAAGGAGGAGTATTGGGCATGGTTCTAGCAACCCCATCCCGTAAAAACCCAGTGCGACAGAAACGTCAACTAAATCTCCAAAGGCCTCATCCCTGGGATCGGTAGGACCTTCCCTGGAAGACGGTTGATTCGTGTGGAGAAAGGGAAAGCCCGGAGCAGAGGAATCTGGCGAGCTGCCGTTGGCAGCTTGTGTCCCATTAGACGTGATGGGCTAAAGAAGAAGCAGAACATAAATGAAGCCGGAGAGAAGAGCCTGGTTCAGTCTGAGCCAGGACTGAAAGGGACAAGTTCTGAACAGAGAGGCACAAGAGACTGCAGATGCTGGAATCTCGAGTAAGAAACATGATGCTGGAGGAACTGGGTGCGTCAGGCTGCATCTGTGGAGAGAAATGTACATTCGACTTTCCGGTTCGTGATCCTTCATCTGGACTGTCTCATTCCAAACTGTTGATTGCCCATTTCCCTTCACAGATGCAGCCTGACCCGTTCAGTTCCTCCAGCCGCTCGATTTTGTTTTCCTCCAGGTTTAAGAGAGACGGACTGGGCTGTAAACCCGGGGTTGGGTAAATATTGAAAGCAGCTATTAAATCAGTTCATGCTGTCATGTCCCGATGCTTAATCCCCTTTTGTGCCCCTAATCTCCTTTATTATGCCTTGATTCCAATCGGTAATTTCCCGTTTGCTGCTAATTCGCTTGATGACGGCACACCGGGTCTCCATCAGTAACTGCAGTATAAGGACCCTGGCGTCACGACCACTGGTCGCCAGTTCGTTGGTCTATTCCCGTGTGATAACTTCGTCTCCCGACCTCTTAGAACAACTAAGCTTCCGTGTCGAGACTCCATATCAGAGCTCCGTGTCAAAACTCCTCCTGCTTGCTGTACAAAATTCACGTCTGCGCAAGCATCCCAATTCAATCTCCGTGCCTGAGTCCTGCACTTGGGTTCCCCTCAGTCGCTTCGTGTAACAGAACGAACTGGCCATTTTCGTGCTACTGTAGATCCAAGCTACTGTAAACTACCGCCAAAAGCCCCTGTCTCTGTTCGCCTTGGTGGACTCCGGTGCCGAGGGGAATCTGTTGGATGAAGACACAGCTTCCCGGGCCGGAATTCCTCGGGAGCCGTTGAGTAACCCTCTGGAAGCCCGGGCACTGGACGGAAGACGTCTGGCCCGAGTCACTCACTGAATACCACCACTGTCTTTGGTTCTCTCTGGGAACCATCGGGAACAGGTACAATTTAACCTAATTTCCTCTCCAAGTTCCTATGGTTCTTGGGAACCCCTGGTTAAGCCGCCATAAGTCCCACATTGATTGGTGCACTGGGAAGATAGCCGGCTAGAGTCCGTTTTGTCACTCCGCTTGTCTACAGTCGGCCCTTTCCCCTGTAAAAGCCACCGCGACCTCGTCTGCCGCTGAACCCTCTGACATGTCCGGGGCTCCAGCGGAGTACCGTGACCTGGGACAAATGTTTAGTAAACACCGGGCCCTTTCCCAGTAAAAGCCACCGCGACCTCGTCTGCCGCTGAACCCTCTGACACGTCCGGGGCTCCAGCGGAGTACCGTGACCTGGAACAAGTGTTTAGTAAACACCGGGCCCTTTCCCAGTAAAAGCCACCGCGACCTCGTCTGCCGGTGAACCCTCTGACATGTCCGAGGAACTCCGAGGCGGACTCAGCATTCGCCGAACTGAAGAGGCGTTTCACGTCTGCTCCCGTTCTGATTCAACCGGCCCCTTCCTGTCAGTTCGTTGTGGAGGTTGACGCCTCAAACTCCGGGGTGGGAGCGGTACTGTCCAAATGCACGGACCCGGATCAGCAACTTCATCCCTGTGCCTTCTTCTCTCGCCGACTGTCTTCCGCTGAATGAAACTACGACGTGGGGAACCGGGAGCTACTGGCGGTCAGACTGGCGTTGGAAGAATGGAGGCACTGGTTGGAGGGGGCGGAACATCCGTTCATCGTCGGGACAAGCCACAAGAACGTTGATTAACTCTAGACCGCCAAACGCCTGAATTCTCGCCAGGCCCGTGGGGCATTATTTTTTGGCCAGTTCGGGTTTACCCTCACCTATCGTCCGGGGTCCAAGAACGGGAAGCCCGATGGTCTCTCCCGTCAATACGTTTCCGAGAAGGACCTTCCCAGCCCCGAGTCCATCCTTCCACCATCCGGTGTAGTGGCTGCCCTCGCCTGGGAGATCGAGTCCAGAGTCACGGAGGCCCAACGGACTCAACCTGACCCAGGCATCGGATCTCCCAATCGCCTCTTTGTACTCGATTCTGCTCGATCGCAGGTTCTCCAGTGGGGGCACACTTCTCGATTCGCCTGCCATCCCGGGATCGATCGGACTCTGACCCTCCTGAAGAGACATTTCTGATGACCCTCCGTGGCTGATACCCGTTCCTGTGTCTCTGCATGATCCGTCTGAGCCCGGGGAAAAGCCTCGGTCCAGGCCCATATACAAGGTGCCGAAAGATCTGGGAAGACACACGCACGGCCCTGCTTCGCTCAGCCAACCGTAACCGAAAAATTGCCGACCGCCATCGTACCCCTGCTCCTGAGTATCGACATGGGCAGATGGTGTGGCTCTCGGCTAGAGACATTCCTCTCAAGAACGAGCCCAAGAAGCTCGCCCCCCGCTTCCCGGGACCCTTCAAGTTTGAGAGCATTATCAATCCCACGGCAATCCGGCTCAAGCTACCTACGTCAATGCAGATCCATCCTACAGTTCACGTCTCCCAGTTAAAACCGGTTTCTGTCAGCCCCTTGTGCCCTCCGACCGAACCCCCTCTACCTCCCCCTACCCCCGATCATCGACGACCATCCGGCCTACACCTTCCGGCGGTTATTGGATTTTCGCCGTCGGGGCAGGGGTCTCCAGTACCTGGTCGACTGGGAGGGGTACGGCCCGGAAGAACGTTCCTGGATTCCCCTCTCCTTTATCCTGGACCCTTCTGTCATGTCGGATCCCAATTGGGACCATGCAAACGAGCCTGGGAGGTCGCCTGGAGCCTCCCGTTGAGGGAGGGGTACTGTCATGCTTCCGTTTGGTTATTCACCTTTACCGCTCCTTTATCCCTGATTTATGCCCTAATATCACTCATTAGATTTCCAATTGCTCTAGTTTACTTTATTACAGTACAACTGGTTTTTATCAGAGACTGTGAAATAATAACGATGGCGTCACTATCACAGGCTGCCAGTTTGTTGGTTTATTCTCGTTTGATACTTCGGTCCCTTGTCTGATTAGAACCGTTAGTTCTGTGTTCCGCTCTAGTTTCAAGACAGTCCCTGTAAATCCCGTCTCCTTGTCAATATTCCTCCGGTTTGCTGTTCTTCGTTCACGTCTAAGCCAGCATCCCCAACTCAGTCGACGTGCCGGTGTCCCGCACTGGGGTTCTCCTCAGTCGCCGCATGCAACAGTGAATTGTACTGATCAAACACCTCGTCCTACTGGGGAAATTAAAATTATTGTGACAGCTGCAGAAAGATATCTTGGTGTAACTGGTGTTAGTAGTTTTATAAGGAAAAGGGCAGTGTATAGAGTTGTGAATGTGAGTTAAACGTATGTGGCATTTGTAGTAGAAATATATCATTCAACAGGTGGGGTATTAAAGTGGTTCATTTTTACAACTTGTGGAAGATGACAGTTGTATTGCCTATTCTAAACCCGCTGCTCCCTGTCCGATCCTTCCAGTTATGGACCAATATGGTTAACCTCTCATCTATGTAAACTTATGGACGTATAGTACTGAAACGGTTGAATTATATTTTTGAAGAGGGAGGCAATTTATCATTTTATCAGAGTATATTGTGGAAGGGGAGAATGATATTGAATTCAGTTTTATATTTGGAATACGGTATTAGGAAAGCACAGTTAAAATAAGTTGTTGCAATGACAGAACATTTGATATTGAAAAGGCATGTAATATTTATGGAAGGAAGGACTTTTGGAAATTAGGAGAGGGGTGATTGCAGCATTTTTTATGAATTTTTTTTCTTTGTCATTTGGAAGGTCCCTGCAAGTAAGGGTGGGAAAGATATATACCGGTGTGTATGAGATAGCGACTGGGACCGCACAAGACTGTATTTGCAATCCTTTATTTTTTAATAATATGATTAATGATATTTCCCGAGATAGGGTCGGTAAATTACTATGTACAGATGAAGGAGCTTTCTGGATTAGAGGCAGAAATTTGAATTTTAGTGTATGGAGTTGCAATTATTTATTAATATGTTTGAAAAAAAAAAGAAATATATGACGATGTAAGCTTTCAGTAGCTAAACATAAGTTATGTGTTTTACAAATAAGATTAATTGATCTGCAGATGATTTGAACTTATATGGCCAAACTCTTGAAGACGTGCCAGAACAAAGATTTTCAGGCATATGGGTGGACAATAAGCTGACATGGAAGCACTACATCGTTAAAATAACTGATCAATAAAAAGGAGCATTAAATATTCTCAGCTGTCTATGTGGATATTCTTGGGTGTTACACGAAAATCTTTGTTAATCATTTAGAATTGTTTAATTAGATCTGTTTTAGATTCTGTCTGTGTGGCTTATGATCAGCTTCATCTTCAACTTTAAAATGCTTGGATGTGATGCAAGCATGGACTTTAAGATTGTGTTGTTATGCAGTAAAGTCGTCCCATGTTTCGGTTTTACTGGGTGAAATGGGATTATTACCCTCACAATTGCGGAGGCTGAACTTGATATTAACATACCCGATTAATTTCAGGGGGCAGAGACATTATCATGCTGTTGAAAGTGTGCTCGAGGACGGGTGGGAACACTCAGGAAGAGTGTTTTCAGTTTTGGATATCTGGGCTTTTATCACGCTTGGAGTATGGGCTTGTTGGATTATGCAATATGTCCCAGTGTCGCGTTCGCAGTAACTCTACTTTGTTTTCTTTTCCCAATCACATTAGTCGATTTTAGGTTGAACAGTTTAATACAATGTAAATATTCTGTTCTGCCGGAGAATCTGTTGTCTCATCAGTATATTAAGGAAAATTATTATGATATGTTAACCATCAATGTTTACGAATCGTGTCAAGTTTGTTAGCATTTTTACAGATGGAACGAAAGATAATTTGACTGGGAAAGCTGGAGTAGCCCATTCTTTTTGCCTAAAGTACAGAAAATGATATAAAATTACTTTGCAACCATTTATCAGTATATACAGCTCAACTGGTTACCATCATTTTAAGCTTAAGGTGGGTGAAGAAATTTTTTCCCATGTAATGTTATATTTGTTCAGATTACATTTCGGTTTTGATGACTCTTAAACATGTTATGCTAGCAGTCGGTCAGATTTACTGTTGGAAACCCACCAGGCATTAATTCATATTCAAGTACTTGTTTATATATTTTATTCTTATAGGTCCCTGAACACAGAGGTATTGAGGGGAATGAATGGGTTGACTCTATGTTACAAAAGTTCAACTGTGAACAAATCAGAAGGTCAGAGTTATGTATGTTGAGAATTAGGAGCTTATGGAAAGACTGATGGGAAAATGGGAACACCTTTACCGAATACATAAACGTGTTGGGTGTATGGGGAGAAAGGGGTAAAACAAGAACGGACGAAATTATATAGATGTGAACTAGAATGGGAACATAGAAGTTTATGGTTTATGGGGGAACCAAGAAGGGAAGGAATTATATCGCCATGACTTACTATGCTTAATGATTCCTTTTGTCATGTTGCAAAACATGTTTCCGGATCGTGCAGGCTTTTTCATTATGAAACGGTTGAACACAGGCCATTTCAGGCTGAAGCATATCAGGGAATAAATCATGCAGGCTTCATTGCAATCTTGGGAGGGCTTGATTGATTTCATTTAACCGTTTTCTTGGTTAAAGTCATGGGTGTGCCTTTAATTAAATTCGCAATATTGTGCGTACAATTACGTATATACGTATAATCGTACAATACGTATAATCGATATGATTTATTGGGGGTAATTTAGCTTTCATTAGAAGACAGAAGTAGTCAAGATGTTATTTCCCAATTGTCTACATCACACTCCAGTCCAGTTGACAGCGGGAAAGCGCCTTTAAGTTGCAGTGTCAGCCGCCGTTTATCCAATGCCCGACCTACTTCAAAATTTAGTCAATCATTCAAGGAGATAGCGGAGACTGGTGTGATTCACATTGGGTTAGTAAATGAGCATCTGACTTGACACAATCCGTCTTGTGGGAATGTCTGACAGTGAAGTTGGTGAGCGGAATGGGAATAGATGGACATATCCGCAGACGAATGTGCGGGCGGCATTCCGGAGTCGTTCTTTGTCTGGCATCTGGCGGGAAGAATAAGGTACCTAATCTCTTGGACGGTGTTTTGCACCTCCCGACGCAGACACTATCTTAACGTCCCGGACTGCCGGTCGATGGGACAATCCGCCCGGGAATAACACCTGGGAGATCAGGCGGTGAATCTGAGGAGCTGGAGTCCGGACTGGAGACTTTGCCGCCGCCTCTGGCGACTACTCAGGATGCGGCGCCATTAATCAACTGAAGCATCGAAGTGACGGGATATTTAACCGGGCTGATCACCTGCTGCCTGAAATTCGACTGAGTCACCATGTAAATAAATGTGTTTGTGCAGCAGCTGAGATCCATCAGGAAAATCTCGAAGTTATAAAAGATCCTTTCAGAATCATTGAAATCGTGTCCTTTTCCTGAGACCTGATAATATATGAAATTTACACCTACCGTCATCCACAGGGGGATGAACCTGCCGGAGAGGGTGAAGAGTAAAACCACAGATCTCCTCCTGCTCTCCATCTCCGGGTCACGGCGGTTCTCCCCCTTGCTCTGACCCTTCAGCCCCTTACGGACCCGACTGGCCACTAAAATGTGCCTGACTGTCAGTGTGTTGAGCAGCAGGATCCCAGCGAAAGGGAGGAATGGAGTTAAAACGGTATCGAGCCAGTCATATCCTACCCACCCGGGGTCAGTGAAAACATTGTCCTTGGTAATACAGAGCCACGGTACATTGTTGATGATCTCATTGGGTTCCCGTACAAAGAATCGGGGAAAGTTTCTCAGACAGGACAGTACGCCGGTTGTTGTTAGAACCACAGCCGCAGTTTTCCCGATGCAATATTTCCTTTTCAGTTTCTGGCAGCAAATGCGACAAACCGGTCAAAAGTGAAAGTGACGGTGAACCAGACAGAACAGTGTGTGGCTGTGAAGCTCAGTACATCGATAACACTGCACACAGAGGTGATGCTCAGGAAGATCCACCGGAAGTGATGCATTCTGATTCGAGTCAAAATGACGTTCGTGACATCGGTCAGTAGATCGGCCGCTGCCATGGCCACCAGGTACCGAGTAGTGCAGGTAGAGAGGCCGCACTTTCCCCGGGACAGGATCACAATCGCCACTACATTCACTGGAGAGAGAGAATAGACACTGGGCATTACTGAAACAGAGAGAGGGATCGGACTGTGACAGACTCCACAGGGAGACGTGAAGCGCAGGACTAGAGTTTCCGTCTGATCAATAACCTCGGAAAAGTGTACTTCAGAATGCAAACATCTCCTAGTCACAACTTCCCGGAGAGATCCCTGGCCCCAGCACTGGAACATCTCTGGACAAGGTGTCATTCAAGGCAAGAACAGCGTTCTATTCGATCCCGTGAGTTAGAGGAGAAACATAGACTTAGTTCCACTTGTTATTAAATATGAAAATTCAGAATGTGAAATTGACTGGATCAATATCTCTGATGGATATTTGCGCAGTGATGATCAGGTTGTAAGCTTGTAACATTATCTTAAAGAGGTTCACACCGATTACCACACAGAAATACCAAACATGAAATGCTCTGCTCACTCACCCGGAACTCCAATGACGGCAATGAACATGTAGAGCATTTTCTCCACACTGATTTACCGATCTATCATTGCAGATATTTGTTCCTGGCCAGTGATTTGTCTCTTTGTGCGACAGGCGATCTCTCGGAATGAAATGTTAAGGCAGCACATGCCTGGGGTTTTTAAAGCCATTTAGCAATTCCACAGGGACAGATTTCAACAGATTGAAAAATAAAGGTTTTTAAATTATTTACAAACCAATTACTTCAGATAGGTGCAATCCTTGCGATGACAGATTGTGATTAAATTAATGAATAATATTTAGATCATTTGTGGGAGTTAGATTATACAACAAAGGTGACTGAACCGTCCCAGGTGTCTTATCAATTAAAAATGACTCCTGCCTCCCAAGGTCTCAACAATGTTCCGTTCTATGTGAATTCAATATTCGATAGCTTTCAAACTGATTTCAGAGGGCTCGTCTAGGGAGGCTATTTGGGTGGAATTGAGGAATGGGAAACACGCACAGAAACACACTGACACACACTAAGACGTATAGACAGACACACACACACACACACACACACACAACCACACACACACACACACACACACACACACACACACACACACACACACACACACACTCACACACACACACACACACTTACTTTCTTACCGCCTCTGCGGCACTCAGTCGTGTTCTTTGACACATATAGTGTGCTATGATTAGAACATGCTCCCCCACACTAGACTGGTGAGTTTGATGGCGATTTGTCAGGGTTAGGGGTGGGTCCTGGATGAGCCCCCAAATGTTCTGAGTATGACTGAGTCACTGAAGTCTTTGAGCGTTTCATGGATAGAAAAGTGTTTAATCATCACCACAGACAGACATTATTTTGGAAAACCCCTCGGTAGAATCTCCTAAACATAAACTTCATGAAGAGTTTATGCTTGAGGAGATTTGTAAGAGTCGGTGATTCAATACAGTTTCACAAGCTACTATGACATAATTTACTTCCATATTCTGTGTCTGAAAAATGGTGCATATGTACAGTGGAAGCACCTAGAGCTGATAAGACACCTCGGAAGTTTCAGTCACCATTGTTGGGGCAAAGTAACTCCCACAAATGGTCTAAATATAAATTCATCAGTTTATTCTGAATCTGTCACAGCGAGGATTGCACTTGCTTGACGTATTTGGTTTGTAAGTAAATTAAAAATCTTTACTTTAAAGTCTGTTGAAATCTGTCTCCGTCGCTAACTGATATTAAAAATCTCAGGCATGTGTAATCTAAACATCTCATTCCGAGAGCTCGTCTGTAGCACAGGAGGACAAAACACTGGACAGAGAAAATATCTGCAATGTTGGATAGGTACTTGAGTGTGGGGAAAATATTGTATATGTTCATTGCGGTCATTGGAGTTCCTGGTGAGTGAGCAGAGCAATTCATGTTTGCTATTTCTGTCAAGCCTCTGTAGCAGGGATCCAATCGCAGACCCAGTACAGTGCACACAGTGATATATACTGAGTCACAAATCCCGAGGTACAAACAAAGTCAGCGTCAAAATTCAGGTAAAGATCAAAACATCCAGAGAAATCCAAACACCAGAATCGCCAAACAGGCAGAGTCGCTATTCAGACGGACAGGGTACAGATACGAATGCTGGAAACGCTGAGGAAAATTCACTGGCACAATCCGGCAACAAACCGGTGAAAGCACCGGACTGAAATACACTGAGCAATAAACAGAGCGGCAGGTGATAGGTGGAGCACAATGAGACACAGGTGGCAGCAATACAGGTAATAATGAGAAACAGATGAGAGACGGAGTACTCAGTAACACAGGGGCCGGAGTAGAGCAGGAGCGGGGACAGGAACACATGGCAATGCGAGACCACAGACTGACAGCTGGAGGAAACACACAAAAAGACAGAGTTCAACTGGAGGTACTGACAGTACCCCCGCCCCCGCTACACACACACTACGGACGCCTCCTGGGGCCACGGCGGGTAGAGCTGGGTGCTGGCGATGGAAGTCCCTCATGAGGCAGGCCTCCAGGATATTACGGTTTGGGACCCGGCACCTCTCCTCAGGTCCGTAGCCCTCCTAGTCCACAAGGTACTGGAGGCCACGCCTCCGGTGACGAACGTCCAGCAGTCGACGCACCGTGAACACCTCTGACCCATCGATGTGCCGTGAGGGAGGGGGTTTTGGGTCAAGACACAATGGTGGCCTATAATACGCGTTATGCGGGAGACATGGAAGGTGAGTTGAATACGACGGAGAATGGAGTGGAGTTTGAGACGTACTGCAGCATGGCTGATGACTTTAGCAATGGCAAAGAGGCCGATGAAGCGGGAATTTGTGGGAATCCACCTTGCGGGGTAGGTCTGAAGTTGAAAACCACACACGCTGTCCCTGTCTGTAATGCGGGGCCTTGGAGCGATGGCCGTCAGCTTGTCGCTTGATCCTGACAGAGGCTCGGAGAAGGGCATTGAGGTGAAAAGTCAGGAGATTAATCTGCAACTTTTTAAAACTCTGGCTCGGCCACATCTGGAGTATTTCATACAGTTCTGGTCATCCCACTGTTGGAAGGATGCTGACATTTTGAAGAGAGTGACTTCGTCAGTGGCTTCGTTCTGCTGCGCATTTGATTTTATGCCACAGTTTCGTTTTGAAAGTGGAGTTTTCATTTCCACTGTAAGAAAAGTTATACCGGCAGTTCTGAACATCACTGCTGGTTAAACTCCAGTCGGAGAGTGAAGAATTATCTAAGTTTGGGAAGCTGAAGGATGGAGAAAAGTTGCTGTTGTCGGCGGTACAACAGGTTCGACCTTATTTAATCTTCATTCGGAAGGAATCAGTAACCTGCAATGCAAGATATTCCCTGCTAAAGAGCAGAAAGGACTGGAGCAGGGTTTCTTCAAGGAAAGGTCAGCGCCTTTAAGCAGTTTTATTTCCTTCATCGTAACTCCTTCGGGCAAGGCATTTTTTATTTGGGATCGGCAGCAACGTCACGTCGTATGATAATTTAGTACTTCAAGGAAAGTCTCTCCTAATTGACTGTGTAAATCAATTGGACTTTTGCATTTACTACTTTAAAGAACTGAGTTCGTGTTTCTCGTTATAAGAACTGTTCGAGCTGCCGTATAGCAGTCCACTTCCGGTTAAGTAAGTCGTTTGTTTACTTTTTTTTGAGCAGTGTTTAATAAAAGATTTATTTGATGATTTAAAGAAAACCTGTCTCAGTTCTATATTAATTGTTGCCATATCGTAACAGCTAATTAAGGTCTGACACCTTGGTAAAAGTTATCTGAGAGCTTAATTCTTTTGGGATGCCCATACTTTTGCCTGGTTCTCCTTTCCTTTCATTCACTCTAAAATTGTACAAAACAAAAATAATACACTAATCTTGCTTAAAATGTTGAAAATAATGTTTCGTATTTAACCGTATGACTTTCGGAGACCAGTTCATCTTCTATTCACTGAGCTATTCACAGTAACAGAAATTTTGACCAGGGTTGCCCAAACTCTTGCATGCCACTTTAAGTATTTGGATTTCAGTGGTAATATGGTAAACTGGATTTACAGATGACACCTGGATTCAGAGCGCGAGTGGACAGCGAAGTAGATTATCGAAAGTTGAAGATGTCTGTAGCAGCTGGGTAAATCGGCTGAAGATTTTGCAGATGCAATGAAATGTGGACCAGTGTGAGGGTGTTGCACTTTGCCAGGAACAACCAGTGTAGGGTGAATGGTAGGAGATTGTGGTCTGCAGAGAGCAGAGGAATCTGGGAACGCTGTGAAAATATCAGGAAGCTTGAAAGATACAGACAAAAGTTCGCAATGGTGATCCCTGGTCTGTCTTGGTGGGCACCAAGTTCGGCCTGTAAGTGCCACTGGCGATATTGAAAGTGAAGGGTATCATCTGCTCATTAGATGGTGCCTGACCTGGTATGTTTCCTGAAATACTGCATTCAGTTCCCGTTAGCATTTTATACAAAGGATAGCCAGTGCTGGAGGACTCCCCGGGACATCAAGCGGGATTGTGGCGGATCCCAGTGTGTAACTCCCTGAAAGTGGCTACTCAGGGTGGGTGGTAAAGGCGGTGTCGGGACTGCCGTCTTTAGTAGTCGAGACACTGGGTTCCAGTGTCAGGTAGATACTGTACTTTGCAGATTTATAAATCTCTAGATTAATCGCATCTGAAGTACTGCGATACTATTATAGGAATATATGGAGGTTTTGGACGGTGGGTAGAGAGGTTTGCCAGGATTCTGACTAGATAAGGAGAGTTTGGAAAATTTAGGGATATTTTCTCTGGATCTGCAGATCCTGAGTGGTGTCTGGCAGAAGTTTATTGGAAAATGAGAAGCACAGACAGAGTGGACAACATGTATCTTCATCCCCTAAGGAGGAAATGTCTAATTGCAGAGCGCATGTACTTAAGGTAAAAGCTAGAACCCCAACTGATGAGTCATTTTTGCACTACTTCCGTATGTTGTAATTTAGTGTAATTTTGTATCTTTTCTTAATACCGCCGATAGCAGCAACTGGCTGCACTCCACCAGGGTGATGGAGTGGAAGAGGCGGGGCTGAGTATGGCACAGATGTCCACCTGGCCTGTCGTGGCTAAGACCCACCACTGTCCCCTGCTCTCATTGGCTGAGCTGCCTGTCGTTCAAATAGTTTATCTGCCCATCACTCGCGAGAGAGGTGGAAATGTGAAAATAGCATCTATGTTGCTTGAGAAAATAGAGGCAGTTGCAGTTCAACACGCTAAAGTACAGTTGCGTGTCATATCCAGAGGCCTTACAAAAAGTTAAACCAGTTTCCGACTGGTCAGCTTGATAAGTTGTTCCCAGTCAGAGAACAGAGTGTGACGTCATTGGGTACTGTAGTCGCTGGATAAATGGGCTGAAGATTTTGCAGCTGGCATATAATGTGGGCCATTGTGAGGTATTGCACTTAGCCAGGAATTACCAGGAAGGAATTACATAGTGACTGGTAGGGGATTGTGGTCTGCGGAGAACAGACTGATCTGGGAATATAGTCCCACCCTTAAAGGTAGAGTCATGAAGAGAACTTTTGGCACATTGAACTTCATAAATAAAAGTACTGTTGACACGAATTGCAATGTTATGTTGGGGTTGTAAAGGACGTTAGTGAGGACAATCCTGGAGTACTGTGTGCAGTTTGGGCCACCTATCTATAGGCAAGATATCAAGAAGCTTGAAAGATTACAGATAACATTTATAATGATTTTCCCAGGAGTTGAGGACCTGAGTTGGAGAGAAAGATTCAAATGGTTTTGCCACCTCAGCTTGGACGAGACTAGAAGAAGAGGTCATAAGTGTAAAATGTGAGTTGTTTAAGGGGAAGATGAGAGGGAGTTTCTTAATTCAGAAAGCAGTGTGAGGGTGGCTTTGCCAGAGAAAGTGATGAAAGCTGGAGAAATTTGGATAGGTACATGGACGGGTCATGGTCCCGGTGCAGGTCGATAGGACTAGGCCAGAAAACAGGTTATCACAGATTGGAAGAGACTGTTGGTCTGTTTATCCATGTGGTGTTCCGTAACTCTATATCCTATTCCTAAGAATCGTTTCCAAAAACTTTCCTGCCACTGCGTGAGTTTATATTTTCCAGGATGATCTACCCCCTACTTAAATACATTTATTGTCACTTTTCTGGGATCGTACTTTTGGCTGGAGAGAAAACAAATATATTGGTCCAGTCCCCTACCTCTCTCAATAACCTGTAGTATATCCCAACAGGTTCTGAGGAAATTATTCACCTTAGTTCGCCGTACAGACCAAACGCTACATCTTTTGTAACTATACAAAGTTAAAATACAGTGTAGTTAAGTACGGAATAGGAAAGATTTAGTCAAAGACTCTGTCAGCGGAAAAAAATAGCCTTCAGCTCCTGTGCCCATGTGACTATTCAAGCTAATTCATGCCCAGAGGAGATGGGACACACGCAGCAGACGGAACTATTTTGTTGGGCACCAAGTCGGCCAGGAAGGGCCAGTGTTAATGCTGAAAGTAAAGTGTCTAATTCGAAACGTCGGCTCTATGCCTCTCACAAGATGGTGCCTGACCTGGTATATTTCTTCAAATATTGGATTCAGTTCTGTTTAGCATTCCATACAAAGGATATATTCTGCAGGTGACTCCAGAGGAAATTCACCAGGATACGGAGGATTCCAGTGCGTAACCCCCTGAAAGCGGCTGCGCAGGGTGATGGGATGGTAAAGGCGATGTCCGGCCTGCTTGTCTTCAGTAGTCGAGGCAGTGAGTTTCGGTGTCAGGTAGGTATGTTACAGGTTCATAAATCTCTAGTTTCATTGCATCTGACATGTTGCAATCCTATCATCGGAAGAATGTGAAGGTTGCAGACGGGGAGTAGAAAAGGTTTACCGCGTTGCAGCCTGGATAAGGAGAGAATGGACAGTTTAGGCTGATTTTCTCTGGAGCAGTGGACGCTGAGGGAGGTCTGGCAGACGTTTATAGGAATGTGTGAGTCACAGACAGAGTGGACAACCTGTATTTTGCCCAAGGAGGAAATGTCTAATTCCCGAGAGCATATAGTTAAGTTGAAACGGGGAACACTAACCGATGAATCCATCCTTGCACTAGTTATGTATTTTTAAATGTGGTTTATTTTTTTCTTTTCTCCACACTGATGTTGTGTGAAAAACAAACAACTGGCAAAACACTTTTCCTCCGCCACCACAAACATCGCTGGAACGGACCCACCGAGGCGTCGAAGGGGAACCACGCCCGTCTTTGTGAAAGCCGAGGACGGAGACTCCGACAGCAGCTACTCTCCGAACTCCGCAACGGCGATGGAGCAGAAGAAGAGGGGCTGAGCATGGGGCAGATTTCCACACGGCCTATCGTAGCTCAGACCGACCTCTGTCCCCTGCTGTCACTGGCTGAGGTGTCTATCGGTTAATTGAGAAGATTAGTTGATGTGAAAGTCAGTCATGGGGAGGGGTGGAAATGTGAAAATGTTTGCTTAATGAAAACAGAGGCAGTTGCAGTTCAACAGGTTAAAGAACAGTTGTACGTGTCTTATCCAGAGGCCTTCAAAAAGTTTAAAACGTCTGTTACTGGTAAAATTGATA
The DNA here is from genome assembly GCF_048418815.1 of Hemitrygon akajei. Taxonomy (NCBI): domain Eukaryota; kingdom Metazoa; phylum Chordata; class Chondrichthyes; order Myliobatiformes; family Dasyatidae; genus Hemitrygon; species Hemitrygon akajei. The sequence goes on from NW_027332071.1 coordinate 610,615, forward strand.
CATTTTTCCCAAACAGAGAACAGACAGTGAAGTCAGTGAATATAATTTAATTGGTAGTGTTGTGTTTAATTACGTATAATTGATAGGATTTCTTGGGGGTAATTTAGCTTTCATTAGAAGACAGAAGCAGTGATCTATTATTTCCCTGTTCTCTACACCCCAGTCCAGTCCAGTTGATAACGGGAATGCGCCTTTAAGTTGGAGTGTCTTAATTTTGCCAATCATTAAACGAGATGGCGGAGTCTGGTGTGATTCACAATTGGTTAGTAAATGAGCATCTGACTGGACCCAATCCGTCTTGTGGGAATGTCTGACAGTGAAGTTGGCGAGCGGAATGGGAATAGATGGACATATCCGCAGACGAATTTGCGGGCGACATTCCGGAGTAGTTCTTTGTCTGGCATCTGGCGGGAAGAATGAGGTTCTGACTCTCTTGGACGGTGCTTTGCCCCTCCCCCCACACACACTATCTTAACGTCCCGGACTGCCGGTCGATGGGACAATCCGCCCGGGAATAACACCTGGGAGATCAGGCGGTGAATCTGAGGATCTGGAGCCCGGACTGTAGACTCTGCCGCCGCCTCTGGCGACTACTCAGGATGCGGCGCCGTTAATCAACTGAATCATCGAAGTGACGGGATATTTCACAGCGCTGATCGCCTGCTCCCTGAATTTCGACTGAGTCACCGCGTAAATAAATGTGTTCGTGCAGCAGCTGAAATCCATCAGGAAAAACCCGACGTAGTGAAAGATCCATTCAGAATCATTGAAATCGAATCCTTTTCCTGAGACCTGATAATATATGACATTTACAACCAGTGTCATCCACAGGAGGATGAAGCTGCCGGAGAGGGTGAAGAGTAAAACCACAGACCTCCTCCTGCTCTCCATCTCCGGGTCACTGCGGTTCTCCCCCTTGCTCTGACCCTTCAGCCCCTTACGGACCCGACTGGCCACTAAAATGTGCCTGACTGTCAGAGTGTTGAGCAGCAGGATCCCAGCGAAAGGGAGGAACGGAGTTAAAACCGTATCCAGCCAGTCATATCCAACCCACCAGGGGTCAGTGTAATAATTGTCCTTGGTACCACAGAACCACGCTACGTTGTCGATGACCATCCGGGGTTCCGATATGAAGTATCGGGGAACGTTTCTCAGACAGGACAGTACGCCGGTTGTTGTTAGAATCACAGCCGCAGTTTTCCCGGTGCAATATTTTGTTTTCAGTTTTTGCCAGCAAATGACGGCAAACCGGTCAAAGGTGAAAGTGACGGTGAACCAGACAGAACAGTGTGTGGCTGTGTAGCTCAGTACATCGATAACACTGCACACAGGGGTGATGTCCAGAAAACTCCACCGGAAGTAATAGAATCTGATTTGAGTCAAAATGGCCGCGGTGACAACGGTCAGTAGGTCCGCCGCTGCCATGGCCACCAGGTAGCGAGTGGTGCAGGTAGAGAGGCCGCACTTTCCCCGGGATAGGATCACAATCGCCATGACATTCACTGGAGAGAGAGCGGGAGAGAAACAGACACTGGGCATTACCTGACAGAGTCTCCGGGAATTAACACCGGATCGAGTTGCAGCTAAAGATGTCTGTGAACGGCTGCTAATCTAGCCCCAGACGGGTCACCATATCTTTGAAATGTTTTCTTCAGTGTTGAGATAAATCAATGCGTGGGCAATCGTCGGCGATATAAACGAGCTGAATGAGCAACAACGATCGCTGCTGATCCCGATTCCAGTCGCTGATGGGGCCGGTTTCACTGACGTAACCGTGACTGAACAGGACTCTGGAAAATCAGCATCTGATGTTTTCAAGATGAGATACAGAGGGGAGAAACACACTGAAAACACTGGAAACAGTATTAGCAAACAGAGACTGAGTGGCTCAGTTAAGAGATTAATTCTACACCGCAGATCAATTCGATAACACTCGTGAGCAGATCCCAAACAGTGAACCTGACAATGACCCACCCACCCCCCACCCTCCAGTCACACCTTTCCGGAGAGCTACCTGTCCTGGGACAATTCTGGACAAGGTATCATCAAAGGCAAGAACAGCGTTTGAGTCGATCCCGTGAGTTAGAGGAGAGACAGGGGTTTATTTTCCCTTTGTCATTGAATTTGAAAAATCGGAATGTCGATTTGACAGGATCGATATCTCTGACGGATATTTGTGCAATGATCATCAAGTTGGAAGTTTGTAAAATGATCATGAATAGGTTCACACCGGTAACAATCAGAAATTCCAAACATGAATCCCTCTGCTCACTCACCGGGAACTCCAACAACAGCAATGAACACGTACATTATTTTCTCCACACTCCTGTACATTTCCAACAATGCAGACATTTTCTCTGTCCAGTGATTTGGCCCCCCTGTGTTACACGCGATCTCTCGGAATGAAATGCTGAGGCAGCACATGCCTCGGGTTTTTAATACAATTCAGTCACTCCACAGGGACAGATTTCAACAGATTTGAAAATAAAGATTTTAAATTATTTACAAATCGATTACATCAGACAGTTGAAATTCCCGCGGTGACGGATGGCGATTAAACTGTTCAATTAATAGGAAGACCATTGGGAGCTAATTTGTCCCAACGCAGGTGACTGAACCGTCCGAGTTATCTTATCAATTAAATGTGCTTCCAGTGTAAATATGCACTTCAAAGTAACTATTTATCAGACACAAAATATTGAAGTAATTTATGCCATTGCAGCTTGTGAAATTGTATTGAATCACGAACACTACGCCGGCTGGTGTTGTCGTGGGATCAGCGCCGGACTTCGGAGCGAAGGTTCCCGAGTTCGAATCCATCGGCTCCAAAAAAAACCTTTGTGTTTCTGTGTGTGGGTCGACCGACTGTCTCTGCCTGACCCTGCCGGACTATACACGTGTCCATCTCCAATTCACTTTATCCTCCTTGGTTTAGTCCCTTCTCATCTGCCTTTCCAAACTGCACAGTTCCAAATCTTCACAAAATAGATATCTGAACAATAAAAGTGACAAGAACAGAGGGCATAATTCAAATTGCATTTCTTAGTAATGTATGCACGAATGAAATAACTTTGAGACTTGTCGCAGCTCCAAATCAGGAGGCAGCCCTACATGCACATTAGATTATCTCAGAGCAAGAATCGTTTCAAACAGTTCACAAAAAGTTCGTCTCCATTTAAAACATAGGAAGAACAAAGGTCAACGTTGATATTGCATTTATTATTAAAGTATGGATAAACGGTAAAACCTAGAGATTCGACATCCGACACTACGAAATCCTTGTGCACTCACACATTCGCTGACATACCCCTAAAGCTGAGCACATCCGCAAGGCTGAATGCTCCGCCAAACCCATCCGCACCACTAGATTCACTGGCAAATCCCGAAATATGCCGACATCCCCATTTATCTGACCAAACAAGAACATGTGTCATCCTCTCCTGGTGACGTCTGACCTACCAATCCCCTGCAATATTGTCACAGTATGTCCCCAGAAAATCTTTTTCGCAATCTTCACCACTTTCCTCACCACGGCTTCTGCCCTTTTATACTTAATAAGGTTACTGGGACACTGATACTTCTTCACTTTCCTAAACGCCTTGTCCCACTCCCTAATCGCCTCTGCACACTCCTCAGTCCACAGTGATACAGCCTTTCTCCTATTAATTCCGTTTGTAATGGGAATCACCTCCATCGCAGTTTGATGAATAACGTGACATAACATTTCATTGTAAAAATACACATCTTCGTCAATATTCTGCAGCGGTTCTAGAACTTCTGTGAATTTTAAAACTCGTACCCATTCAGACACACAAGTTGAAAAATGGTTCTTTAATCAAACCATTACCATCATTCCGCAAACAAACCCTCAGTGAACTGCGTTAAAATCTCAGCAGCAGACAACTCTTCGTGAGCGAGAACAAAATATACTTTCTCACAACTCAGTAGAAAGTTTTCCACAAGCGTTGTAAACCATAATCAGTTTTATACAACTACCAGCTGAATCAAATATTTCTACAGCAAATCCAACATACGGTTCATTCAGATTCACAACTCTACACACTGCGTCCTTCCTTTCAAACTGTCAGCACTACCTCTCTATCAAATGACCAATCACGCCAAACGACAATATAATCCTGCACAGAAAAACTTAACTGTGAAGATAAACTCTTTTCCTGAATACTCAAAGCACCGGGGGATTCTGACAAATGAGAAACAGACTTCTGAATGTGTTGACGATGAAAAATCAGGCTGGGATAGACTAGGATGCAGATACTCTACCCATCAGATCTTCATTTACAGCTTCCAACGTAACACCGGTTACACCGAGATACCTTTCTGCAGCTTTCACAATCATTTTATGTTTTTGCCAGTAGGACGAGATGTCTGATCAGTGCAATTCACCACATCCATTATAAACATCACAAACTCCATTGTATCCATTGTACAGTATCTTTCCTGAGTGAACTGTGATGCCGACATATACCCACTGACCCCCTAGTCTATTCTCTGACTCAGAACACTTTATTAAGTTTAGCAGTCAGAGGCAGGTCTAACTTCTTGCAAGGTCTCTGCATAAGACTCGCCCAACTGTACTTTAACCTGCTGAACTGATACGCCTCTATTTTCCTAACGCAACATAGTTGCTGCTTTCACATTCCCACCTCTCTCCATGACTGAAATTCACATTAACTAATCATCTCATTTGACCGACAGGCTCCTCTGCCAGTGACAGCAGGGGGCAGTGAAGGGTCTGAACTGCGATAGGCCTGGTGGAAATCTGCCCCAAACTCAGACCCTCCCTGTCTGCTCTATCGCGAAGGCGGATTTCAGCGATACAGCTGTCGGTGGTCGTCGGCCGCGGCATCTACAGGGACGGGCGTGGCTCTCCGTCCACCCCTCCGAGTGTCTGTCCCGGCGATGTTTGCCAGACCTCCCTCAGCCTCCGCCGATGCAGAGAAAATTGCGCCATCGGCCGGCAGCAGGCACTCTGGCAGTTATGAACTACGATCCTCCACACTCCTGGTGAATCTCGTCTGGAGACCTCCTGCACAAAATATACTTTGTATAGAATGCAACAGTTTAAGAAACATACCAGGTCAGGCACAATCTATTGAGAGGAATTCTGTCGAAGTTTCGGATGAAACCCTCCAGTTCCAGCAGTGAGAGTGGACCTTCCAGGCTGCACTGGTGCCCACCAAAATTGTCCCATCTGCCTGCGTGTGAGCCATATCCTCTGGGCATGAGTCAGCTTGAATAGTCACATGGGCACAGGTGCTGAAAGTTTATTTTCCCTGCTGCAGGAGTCTTTAACTAAACCTTTCCTATCCTATACTTAATCATAATGCGTTTTAAATTTGTCTCAGTACAGGACCACAAAGGAGGTAGTGTTTAGTCTCTTATCGGGCAGTAAGGTGGATTATTTACTCAGAGCCTGGTAGGATATACTGCAGATTATTGAGAGAGTCAGGAAATGACATCACTAGTGACTTGACCAATATATTTGTGTTCTCTGTAGCCACGAGTAAGATCTCAGAAAAGCGCTGATCGATCTTATTCTATTATTTAAGAAGGGGGATGGATAATCCTGGAAAATATAGACTCACGTTAGGTGTAGACACGTTTCTAGAGAAGATTCTTAGGAATGGGATGTAGAGTTATCACACTCCACACACATCAACATACCCATCGTCTCCTCCAGAGTGTGATAGTCTGTTTCCCGACGGCCCTTTCGGCCGGCACCAGGACCATCCCTCTCGTCCATGTACCTGTCCAAGTGTCTCAATGGAACCTCATTTCTCCACTTCCACTGGCGTCTCATTCCACACTCACACTGTCCTCTGAGTAAAGAATTTCCTTCACATTTTACCCTTAAACCCTTTTCCTTTTACCCCGAACTTATGACCTCTTATACAGGCCTCACCCAACCTGATGGGGAAAAGCCTTAGCTTCGGTGCGACAAAACCCTTTGAATCTTTCTCTCCAACTCAGGTCCTCACCTCCTGGAAACATCATTATAAATGTTCGCTCTAATCGTTCAAGGTTCTTGATACTTCTTATGTGTAGATGGGTGACCCTGGATAGATGCACGGAGCTTAGACAATAGAGGGCTATGGGTAAGCCTGGGTAGTCTATGGTAAGGACAGGTTCAGCACAGCAATGTGGGCCGAAGGACCTGCATTGTACTGTAGGATCATACTTTCTATGCTCCAAACTGCACACAATACTCCAGGATTGTCCTCAGTAACTTCCTTTACAACTTCAACATAACATTGCAATTCGTGTACTCAGTACTTTGATTCATGAAGGCCAATGTGCCAAAGGCTCTCTTCATGACCCTGCCCTGAACTGTGGAACTGTATTCCCGGATCCCTCTGCTCTCCGCAGACCACAATCCCCGACCAGTCACTGTCTGAGTCCTACCCTGTTGTTCCGGGCAAAGCGCAACACCTCACATCGGTCCTCATTACATTCCAGCTACAAAATCGTCAGCCCATTTATCCAGCTGCTAAACTCATCTCCAAGTTTTGATAATCTGTCTCACTGCCACTCATGCTCTGTATCCAGGTGTCATCTGCAAATCCAGTTTACCATATTCCCATTGAAATCCAAAGTTACGTGGAGATAAGGAGGACGATGGCGCCTAACGGCGACTCCTTGTTTGCAACTTCGGAAAGAGCTCTAGTTCTATTTTAATATCTCTATTTTTCCCTCTCATGTTGCTTTTGAAGACCCCGATCTGGAATTACAAACTGACTTTGGTTCTTTGCGGGAACGGGACCCGTTCTCGGAGTCTGACGACTGGCCGTTATTCGATATACCAAGGATGTGGGCTAAAACAGAGCGCGCCTTCAGTATTCCGGGATTTCGTGGCTCTGGAGGCGGGTGGAGTCGAGGTCGCTGCCGTTGCAGGAAATCGGTGCGTCGTGGGAGACGGAAGATCGAAAGCAGCGAGCTGGCTGCTGGCTGTGTGCCCAGAGACCCGAGTTCCTCGGGCACAGAGCTCGGAACAGGCAACACAGACATTTAACATCTTAGATCAGCGAGCTGTTTGTTATGTCCCCCTGTCGCTATGAGAGGAGAGAGAGAGAGAGAGAGAGAGAGAGAGAGAGAGAGAGAGAGAGAGAGAGAGAGAGAGAGAGAGAGAGAGATGGGAGAGAGAGGGAGAGAAAGAGATGGGGAGGGAGGGAGAGAGAGAGAGGGGGGGGAGGCTGTGGTATGCTTCTGAAGATAAGCGGTCTAAACCTGTTCACAATACTCCGTTTGAGGCCACTCCAGCACTTTATAAAGCCGCTACATTATATCCTTACTCTTGCATTGTAGCTACCTTCAAATAAATGCTAATATCGCATTTACTTTCCTCATCACACACTCGAACTCTGAAATAACCTTGAGGGAATCATGCACAACGAGTCCCAGTTCTCTGTGCTTGTCCGTATTTTGCATTTTCTCTCCACTTAGAAAGTACTCAACCCTTTCATTTCCTCTACAAGTGTGAATGACCATACACTTCCTGGCACTGCGTTCCATCTGCCACTTCTTTGTCCATTTCCTCATCTGACAGTCTTTCAGCAGCCTCGCTCCGTCCTTAAAACTATCTGTCACTCCACCCATCTCCGTATTGTCTGCAAACGTTGCAAGAATACCATCAATTAGATCATCCAAATCATTGACATATAACGTGAAAGAATTATCACAACACAGTCGTCTGTCGAACAATAGTTCTCACTGGCAGCCAGCCGGAAAAGGACCCTCTCTTCCCATTCTTCGTCGCCTGCTAGTCACCTACTGCTGGAATTATTTTTGTTGTATTTTATTCCCTCTCTGATGCTGGTTTCGACTTCTCTTGTCAGCCACGGGTGTCAATCTGTGCTATTCTTTGCCAGAGACGTCATTCGATATATTTAAGGCAGAGGTTGATAAATTCTTGTTTAGACAGGGCAGGAAGGGCGACGGTGAGAGGGCAGGAGATGGGGACGGAAAGGGAAAGTGGAACAGCCACGATGAAAACGCGGACTTCATGGGTCAAATTTCCCGATTCTGCTCCAGAATCTTATGGTCTTGTAAAGGCTAAACAGCTAGATGCTGTGGTCCATATAGGTACCAATGTCATGGGTAGGAAGAGGGTCGATATTCCTCAAAGTGAGTTCAGGGAGATGTGTGCAAAGTTAAATGGCGGGTATTACAGGGCTGTGTCCTTAGAATTGCTACCCATGCCACAGTACCAGTGAAATCAGGAGTATGAAGAGTATACAGTTTAACGTGTGGCGATGGAGTTGGTGCAGACGGCAGAGCTTCAGATTTTTGGATCATTGGGCTGTCTTTTAAAGTGCATCTCCATACACGTCCTGGCACTGTATTCCATCTGCCATTTCTTTCCTCTTTTTCCTCAGGTGGCTGAGTCCCTTTGCAGCCTCTCTGCTTCCTCAAAGCTACCTGCCCCTTCACCGACCTTCATATCGCCTGCAAACCCTGCGACAAAGCTACCTGCCCCTTCACCGACCTTCATACCGTCCGTATACCCTGCGACAAAGCTACCTGTCCCTTCATCGACCTTCATATCGTCCGCAAACCCTGCGACAAAGCTACCTGCCCCTTCACCGACCTTCATATCGTCCGCAAACCCTGCGACAAAGCTACCTTCCCCTTCACCGACCTTCATATCGTCCGCAAACCCTGCGACAAAGCTACCTGCCCTTTCACCGACCTTCATATCGTCCGCAAACCCTGCGACAAAGCTACCTTCCCCTTCACCGACCTTCATATCGTCCGCAAACCCTGCGACAAAGCTACCTGCCCCTTCACCGACCTTCATATCGTCCGCAAACCCTGCGACAAAGCTACCTTCCCCTTCACCGACCTTCATATCGTCCGCAAACCCTGCGACACAGCTACCTGCCCCTTCACCGACCTTCATATCGTCCGCAAACCCTGCGACACAGCTACCTGCCCCTTCACCGACCTTCATATCGTCCGCAAACCCTGCGACAAAGCCATCATCCAATTCACTGACATATAATGTAACAGTGATCGGTCCCACCACAGACGTCTGTGGAACAACACCAGGCATGGCAGCCAAACGAGAAAAGGCTCCCTTACTTCAGACACTTTGCATTCTGCTAGTCAGACGATGCTGGAATCTTCCCTGTTTGTTAAGCAGCCTCATGTGCGGCACCTTGTCCCGCTCGGGATCTGAACTAAGTAGCTGAGAGATTGCGGAGGCGTTAATAATGATCTTTCCAGAATCGGTAGGTTCTGGCGAAGTACCAGATGACTGGAAAATTGCAAATGTTACTCCACTGGTTAAGAATGGTGGATGGCGGCACAAATGAAACTATAGACCCGTTAGCCTGACATCAGTGTTTAGAAACTTGTTGGGAACGATTGTTAGGGACAAGATCATGGAGTGCCTGGAGGCACATGACGAGATAGGCGAAAGGTAGCATGCGTTCCTGAAAGGAAAATCCAGCCTGATAAAGACCTACTACAATTTTTGAGGTAATTACAAGCTCATAGACAAAGAGATGCAGTAGATATGGTGTATTCGGAAATTCCGAGCAAGATTGGAGTCCATGGCAATGCTGTCAGGCCAGACTGGAAAAATCGTCTAATGACGCGTTTTGCGTGGAACTGATGAGTAAAAAAAGCTATGACCTCGTTCATGGGGCTGTATTACAGAGAACCCAACACCCCGACGGATTTAGAGGAACTAATTTGCAGAGAGATCGTAGATCGCAAGAAACATAAGGTTGGTGTTATAGTGGGATATTAGTTCCCATGCAGTTCAGATGCAAATCTTCCCTTCTGTGCAGGTCCCAAAATGTTCCCTTACACACATCTTTCAGCTGCTGTCTATCACAGAGACTGGGAACAAACTAAAACCTTTCTGGTTGACTTCCAGTAACTCATGGTTTTCCAGAAGTGACTGTGCTGGGACCATTTCTTTTTAACCTCTTTCTCAGTGACTTGGATGACGCACTTGATGGGTTTGTGGCCAGAATCGTCAGACTGTGAGGTCACTGTGCGTGAATGGGAATAGATGGACATATCCAGGGACCAATTATTCGGTGGCATTCCGAAATAGTTCTTTGAGTGACATTTAGCAGGCCATTGAGGAAGCGAGTTAGATTCATTTTTGTTATGAACATGGAAATAACTGCAACTGGAGAGAGTGCGATACTTGATCTACGATTAGAGAATGAGAGAGGGCAGTGGCTAAAGTTTGTGTAAAGAACACTTTGCATCTAGTGACCACAAGGTCATTTGTTTCACGGTAAATACGCATAAAGTTAGGTCTGATGTGCGGGCGAGAGTCTAAATGGGAGAAAGGTCGATTTTAATGGAATCAGAAGTTATCTGTCAAGTGTGGATTACGACAGGCTGTTTTCTGGCAAATGTGAACTTGGGAAGTAGGTAGCTTCCAAAAGTATAACTTTGGGAGTAAACTTCTTATATATGTCTGACTGAATAAAAGGTAAAGTTGAAAGATTTAAAAGGAGGTTCACAGCAGGTATAAGCAGGCCGGAACAAATGTGGTGCTCATGGAGTATAAAAATGGAAGGGAACATAAGACACTGACGCAACAGCAATTGGCATTTTTGAAGGATCCAGACTGCACACGGTGATTTCCATTTAACTAATTATATGAATTCTAAAACAAATTGACTGCACCAGTGACTATTTGGTTTGTCATATTAAAGGGGTGAATATCACTTTTTAGACATAACTTCCATTTTGACACGAAATCGTCTTTCTGTTATTCAGTGTCAAAAAGCCAAATTAAACCACTGTGGATTAATGTTGTAAAACGATAAAGCATGAAAACTTCGAAAGTGGGTATGAATACTTTTTTAAAGTGCTGTAAAATACAAAGAATCCTGCGTACAATTAAGAAACATTAGTACCAATGTTGTCCTTGATCCTGGTGCTGTGTGTTCTCACTCCTTTATGTCTGCTGCCCAATGGAAGGTGTGAGAAGACAGAATGACGGGGTGGAAAGGGTCTTTGTTTATGTTAACTGCTTTCCAGGGGCAGCTAGAAATGCAGCTGGAGTCAATGGAGGGGAGGAATGTTTCTGTGACAGACAGTGCTGAGATCACAAAGTCCTTCTCTGACATGACTTCACAAATTGCCACACCTCACTCATCTGGACTGAACACCATTTGCCATTCCTCAGCCTACTCAACAAGCTGATCAAGAGTCACTTGTATCAGAATCAGAACCGGGTTTTTTTTTTATCACCTGTATGTGTTGTGAAATTTGGAAACTGTTACCATCAGGTAGGAGGTACAGAAGCCTGAAGGCAAACACTCATCGATTCAGGAACGGCTTCTTACCCTCTGCAATCCGATTCCTGAACGGGCATTGAAACCTTGGACACGATAATTGTTATTATTATTTTATTTTGTTTTCTCCTTCCATACTATGTATCGCAGTGAACTGCTGCTGCTAAGCTAACAAATTCCACGTCACATGCCAGTGGTAATAAACCTGATTCTGATTTGTTAACTTACCAGCAGCAGTTTCATCCAATACATGAAAACATAGAAAGGGAAAAAACAAAACAAGTAAAACAATAACAGTAAGTATATATGCATATTTAAATGATGAAATATGCTGCAAATACAAAAATAATATATATTATAAAAGTGAGGTGGTGTTCATGGATACAATGTCCATTTAGGAATCGGATGGCAGAGGGGAAGAAGCTGTTCCTGAATCACTGAGTGTGTGCGTTCAGGCTTCTGTATTTCTTTCTTGCCGTTAACAATGAGAAGAGGGCATGTCCTGGGTGATGGAAGTCCTGCATTATTGACGTCGATTTTCTGATGCATCACTACCTGACGATGTCTTGGATACTACGGAGGCTCGGACCCAAGATGGAGCTGACTAACTGCAGGTCAGTCAGCCTGACTTCAGTAGTTCGGACGCTACTGGAGGGGATTCTGGGGGACAGGAATCACCTGTATTTGGATGGACAGTGTCTGATTAGCAGGAGTCAGCGTGGCTTTGTTTGCAGGAAGTTGTGGTTGATGGATCTACAGAGGTTTTAGTAGATTTACAAAATCTTATTAACAGAGGTGAATAAAACTGTTTCTGAGAATGCAGGCTGGGGATTAGTGATGTGCTCCAGAGGGCAGAGCTGTGAGTCTTGTTGTTCATTATTTTAACAATGTATTTGCATGCAATTGCAAAAGACTTCATCAGTAAGTTCGGACATGTTGTTGATAGTGAATAATATTCGCATGGAGATCCTGATCAGTTAGGGAAGAGGGCCAGAGTGGCAAATGCCTCACAACACAGATACAGATGTGAGAGAAATTTGTGAATTCTGTAGCATCTTCTCTATTTCTGCATGAAAATGATCTACATGTGATCAGATCTTCACCTAAGTCCTAAAACTAGATAAAGAGTAGCCAATTAAATTAATAACACCAAAACATTATACTTCTTCACTTATTTATTTAGATGAATGGTCATGAGTCTGTGGGTCTTTGAAACTGGTGGCAGTGTACACAGGGTGGTGAAGAAATCCTCTGGCATGAATCCTTCATCAGTCAGGGCACTGAATACAAGAGTTCGGATGTATAGTCACAACTATACAATACTTTGTTGAGACCGTAGTTGGATTGTTGCCCAGCAACAGAAAGGATGTGATGCAGCTGGAGAGGGTGCAGTAAAGATTCACAAGGAGCGACTGGGACTGAGTTACAAGGAGAGACTGGAAAGCCTCGGTCTGTGCTCCCGGAATGTAGAAAGCTGAGTGTTGAGCGTATAGAAGTGTATAAACTCTGAATGACATGGCTGATAAAGTGAATGGCTGCAGTCTTTTTCACAACAAAGGCCATCTAAAACTAGATGGAGTTGATCTGCGGTGAGAGGAGAATGATGTAAAGGACGTGTGGGGAGAAACTTTTTTGCATCTTTTACATTCCCCCCAGTCACATGTGAACCATCTACGCCTGGAGTGAGGAATCTCTAGCGCTGTCCATCTTCCACTCAGCTATAGAAATGCACAGGACAAAAACGCGGCCATATTGACCACGGTGTGTATCCCAGAGTTCCATTCAACCTGTGTTTGGTTCATTTCCCTCTCAACCTGTCCGATCCATTCACCTGCCCGAATGTCTGCTAAACATTGTGATTGTGTCTCCTCTGCAGCTTCTTCTGGCAGCTCGTACCATACACCCACCACTGTCTATGTGGAAGAAGTTGCCCGAGTTTCCCATTTGATCTTTCCCCTTTCAAAACATTCTGTCCTTTCCCAGCTTAGCGGATTTCATCCTATAAATGAGCCACCAGAACTTCCCACTATACATTGTGGTCTTACCAATGCCCTGTACTCTCACAACATGAAGTCCCATCTCCTGTACTCCAAACTCTAACTGATGAATGCCTTCCGCACTACCCTATCTACACTTCCAGAGCACTATGTACTTGTAATCCTTGGTCTGTCTGCTCTCTAGCACTCTTGAGGATCCGACTAGCTGCCACAGATACACCTGTCGGTGCCCCCTGTTAAATAGTTTTCTGTCACTGAGGCTCACTCAGAACACTGAACAGTGCGGTATAGGAACAGATCCTTCTTCCCACGATGTCTGTGCTGAACACAATGCCACATTAAACGGAATCACTTCTCTCCCTTCAATGTCACTATCATCTCTGCTTCCATCACTCCCGATGGCAGCCCATACCGGGCCCCACCACTCTGTAAATAAAAGTGATCATTTCCACCTGGGAAAGTGACTCTGACTGTTCCGCTTATCTAAAATTGCATAGTTTCATAAACTTCGGTCATAAACCTCAGCCTCCTTCACACCAGCGAAAGCAGCCCCGGAGTGTCTGATCTTTACTTGTCACACAAGACCCCAGTCCAGGCAACATTTCTGTGAATCTTTTCTTCACCCTTCCAGCTTAATCACTTCTTCCTCACTGTGCTGACCAGAATTGCACAGGTTACTGCAGCTGTGATTTAATTAATATATTGTGCAACTGTAATGCAACTCCTCTGCTGCCAAAGGGAGGCATGCTGTTCACCTACTTCACAACCATGACAAACTGTGCTATGACTTTACGCGAACTATGTACCTGTATCCCAAGATCTCTCTGTTCACTAACACTTCACATGACATTGCGTATGTCATGGCCTGCTTTACCTTCCCAAACTCCATCGCTGTGCACTTGTCTGACACTGTAACAACACTTCTCCGTCTCTCTGCACGAATCACACAGAGATAAATGTCCATCAACCGTTCTATGCACCTGTCTGCTGTTTGTGTGTAACTTGTACAAGACAGCGCCTGGACCCCTCGGTACTTGAATCATGTGCTGTTACTCTCCATATGAATAATAGTCCGCGTTTTGATTCTTTCCATCATTGAACACGCCATCGCTGTTTACCGCATTAAACTCCATTTTCCAAGTATTCTCTCTTTTATCCAGCGTCTCTATGTTCTGTGGCAGAGACCAAATGTCCCATCACAACATTACCCCCACCACATCCTATGTCATTGACAGACACCCTTGGACACCTCACACTCTGTCCCCTCGTCCGGGTAATTTATATCGATTGTGAATAATTGACGGCCCTCAACTTACCCCGCTCCCTTAGCAATTCCAATACCAACCCAGCCTCCGCCTACTCCACCAAAATTTTAATATTGATAGTATGTAATTGAGGGTGGTTTTTATCCATGGATATTCCAGTGGTTACATCCTCCAATCCTGAAACAAACCTGTTAACTGAGTTTCTGTCTTCTATGTAAAAACCAGTCTTCTATTCTTCTGAACTCGTCTTGTGATTTCTGGTGTTGAGCACCAGACTTTCACGTGGCACCATATTAGATGTATTCTGAAAATCCAACCACATCTATAGATTCCTTTCTAGCATCTAGACAAATTCGCTTCATGTTAATCAAACGTAAGTTGCCTTTCACTCAATGAGCTGACAGGGTCTCCAATTGGGTCAAAGACTGACAAGTTGATGATGAAACATTTGGACACTGGCCTTCATCAGTCAATGTACAAAGGATAGTGGTCGGGGTGTTGTGTTGCAGTTGTATAAGATGTGAGTTTACATTGAAATATCGTGTTTAGTTTTGGTCACACTGTCACAGGAAAGATGTCATTAAGCTGGAAATAAGGAAAGGGAAGTTTACAAGGCCATTGTTGGGTCACAAATGACTGAGTTATGAACAGTTTGGGATTGTGTTTCTTGGAATCTGGGAGAACGAGGGGCAATATTATAGAGGTGTATGAAACAAGAAAGTTCGCAGATAGTGTGGATGCATAGAGACACTACATAGAGAAACAGCGATGTGGAATCCGCTACTACAGGGCACCAGATTGCGAGAGGGCAGAGATTAAACAGGAATCTGTTGCTCTATGTCTCTCATTTAGACGGCGGTCAGTTCCGCACATCATGCCCACTGGGGCACAGACCACTGCCCCGAGTTCTCTGTGCTGTGCCAGTCTTTCACGCTGTCCCCAGGTGCAGCCAGTCTTCGTGCTGGATACATCCTTTCTCAGAGATGAAGACTTTGGAGCTCCTGTAGCTCCGGGTTTTTGTGGGATTAGATTGCTGGAGTTAGGATGTCCAACTCTACTCCATTTGCATCCGGGCTTCGGACAGTGCTGGAACACTGAGGTCCCTCTCCCGGTCAGCCTGCAACCATCTCCCTGCAATAGCTGTAAGATCAAACACGTTTCTCACAATACAATGCATTCATTCACCCTATCTATACCCTTCATAATTTTGTATACCGCCGTTAAAGTGCTCTGTGTTAATATCGCGCGAAACATCAAACTAGCCCTTTTCCCCCTGTCTCCTACTACCACATTTCAGGCTGCAGCAGTACATGCTGAGGGACACACTGAGGCTCTGTATACCAGACTGTGTCCCTGTAGAATGATGTGAGTAGAGATGTGCACAGTCCAGCTCTCATCAGCCTCATCAGAAAGTGCATATCTGTATTGTAATCCATTTGTCACTCTGTGGCCCTCTTCCCCAAATGATCAGTGTCTCCATGTAATCTATAATAGCCTTCATGAACTCGTATTTAACTCTCTAATCTACCGGACCCTATGCTAATTTGCATGTCGCTCAGGTGGGAATGCAAAAATCCTCTTTCCTCGTTCTACCTATGTTGTCGGTGCCCACATGCACCTCCCACTGCAAGTTCCTCTACAGGGCAGATAAGGCGACCCGAACCCGGGCATAGACAGGCAACACAGTCAGTCTGTGACTCTCCCACCATATCCAGGGTACATCAGTAAGCAGGGGCTACAGCATGCTCAGGTGTAACCTGCAGGCTAGTGGTGGGAGGGAGCGCCTCACGTCTATTCTATTAGGTCTACCTACACAGAAATAATTCCGGACATTGTCCGTGGAGGAGTGGAAAAAGAACCTACAATATGAAAAGAGGTGCAGCTTGTGTTCAATGATGCGGATAATGAAACACACTGGGGAACATAAAAATATCGAGTCTCCATCACTTACAGCTTTACACAGCTGCTTCTTTTTCTGATCTCGCATACCGCCAAGAACAGAATAAATAAATATAATTGTTAAAATATCCCGCATGGAGGTAAACATACGTATAACGTAGTTAAACACTCAACAATATTGTGAATAATGCTGCAAATAAACGTTCAGGTTTATGTTGTTCCAAGCAGGCTGTGCACAACAAAGAGAATTATTGCGCATCACAAATCAGATTAATTACAGTCAGAAATAGATGTTGTTAACCCGTTGTAGTTCAGCGCTTGCAGAAATACGGGATACACCGCATGTTGGTATAAAATTAAAATAGGACACATTATTATTAAAGGTTTTGTAATAAGTTTATTTGTTTCTCTGATAGGCGTAAACATCCTTCGATGATTTCTCTGCAGAAGGGGAAGGATGTGAAACACAGACTTGATGAATCTGCCCAAAATCTCCACTAGTCACACTCAGACTCTTCTCGCTGACCTCCTGGAGAACCACTTCCTGGATTGGAACTGCAAGACAGCGGACACGAACAGACACATTGAGTGTGAAGCGGGAACGTCAGAACGGTTACGGGCTCTTGTATTCAATATGCAAAATGGTCTGTACTTACAAAGCACGTGACTGACCACTCCGATGTCGTCATTGCTTCTCTGGATCTCAGCTCACTGAACGGAGATGTTGATATCACTGCAGGGCAAGCTGCCGAAGTCATTACTATTCCACGCGCACCGTTGACCATGATGATAATGTAGCCTCTGGAGCTTTCACACTGACCACAGTGGTAACGTTACAGCGTGTCCTGGTCATTCCCATGGCACCCATATTTGAAATTCCTCCCCTCTGCGTAGAATTCAATGTGAGAATTATCCAATGAGAGTTCCCTGCAGTAGGCTGATCGCGATTATCTAGCTCAAAGGCACCTATAAATGGTGTACATCAGCGATTCTCAACAGGGTCCATATGGCTCCCTTAGGGGCCCTGGCACATTTGAAGGGGGCCACCGACTGAAACTGTGAGAAGGGGAGCCCCGAGGGTTTATGGGGGCCCTGGTAACTGAACCGATGAAATACCGAAACAGCAACCTTCAGTGGAGTCAATAGTTTCTCTCCTACTTAAAATATCTTTCCAACACACTTTTTGAATTCAGCGCAACTGGTACATTCCCGTTTCTAATGACATTTGAAATATTTCAGTCAGAGCCCCTGCTATTTCTACACTAACGTCTCTCAATATCCTGTCAGGATCCGGAGACTTATCCACTTTTATATTCTATAAAAGCGCCAGTTCTTCCTCTTCTATAATCACCATATTTTCCATAACTACCCTACTTGTTTCCCTTACCTTACACAATTCAATATCCTTCTCTTTAGTGAATACCAAAGGAACGAAATCGTTCAAAATTTCCCCCATCTCTTTTGGCTCCACACATAGCTGTCCACTCTGATTCTCTAATGGACCAATTTTATCCCCCACTATCGTTTTGCTATTTATATAACTGTGGAAACCCTTTGGATTTATTTTCAATTTACTTGCCAAAGCAACCTCATATTTTCTTTTAGCTTTTCTAATTTCATTTTTTAAGATTCTTTTTTACATTCTTTATATTCCTTGAACACCTCATTTACTCCATGCTGCCTATATTTATTGTAGATCTCATCTTTTTTCCGAACCAATTTTCCAATATCCCTTGAAATCCATGGCTCTCTCAAACTTTTAACATTTCCTCTCAAACTGACAGAAACATAAAGAATGTACCCTCAAAATTTCACTTTAAATGACCTCCATTTCCCTATTACATCCTTTCCATAAAACAAATTGTCCCAATCCACTCCTTCTAAATCCTTTCGCATCTCCTCAAAGTTAGCTTTTCTCCAATCAAAAATCTCAACCCTGGGTCCAGACCTATCCTTCTCCAGAATTATATAGAAAATAAACATGTCCGATGTGGATTTGCCAGAAGAGAACTTATTTCCAATTAACTGTTCTTAGTTTCTGCGTAATACCCTCGTAATTTGCCGTTTTTCAGTTTACAAATATGCCATCCTTATCTCTAGCTATCTTGGAAGTGAGGGAGTTGAGGTCTCTGTCACCTTACTGCTCACCCACTGAGAGGACATCTGAATAGATTCATTATCCAACAGCAGGTAGTAGTACAATGCCATTAGCTTGATTGCATCCTTTCCGTTCCTGAGTTCTACTCTAATGGACTCAGTGTCTGAACCCCCCACTATGTCTCCCCTGAGTGCGGCTGTGATAATCTCCCTGATTCGTAGTGCAACTCACACCTCTTTAACTTCCTTCTCCAGCTTTTGAAAGACTTCAAAGGCCTGGTTGATTAATCACGCATCCCTGCCCATCTATCAACCAAGTCTGTGTAATGGCTACAGCATTGTAGCTCCATGCACTGATCCATGTTCTGTGTTCGTCACCTTTACCCATAATATTCCCTGCATTGAAATACACACCTTGCCCAGGAGTGTATTACACAAACTATATATCTCATCATACCTGTTTATTTGATTTTGCCTGTCCGTACTTTCACCGATAACTACCTTTGTGTCCAGTCCTTCAGTAAGTGACCTGGTGTTCCGATTCCCAGCCCCCTGCAATACCAGTTTAATCCTTCTCAATAGCATTAGCCAACGTCCCATCCAGCATGTTAGTCCACCTCCAGATCAGCTGCAAACCGACCCTCTTCTACAGGTCACACTTGCCCAGAAATATGTTCCATTGATCGAAGATTAAAACACTGCCCCCTTTACAATCTCCTAATTTCTTATTCAGTTGTACTGTCATCCCATTTCTAACTACACTAGCCCATGGCACTGGGAGTAATCCAGAAATTATGAACTTGTATGTCCTTCTCTTCACCCTATTTCCTAACTCTATATGCTCAGTCTGTAGAACCTCTTCCCCATTTATTACGACGACATTGGTGCCAATATGCACCACGACCTCTGGCTGTTCACTCTTCCCCTTCGGAACATCTTGCAGCCGCTCGAGTACATCTGGACCCTTGCACCTGGGAGGCAAGGCAGCATCCTCCGTCTCTTTTGTGGCCGCAGTATCTCCTGTTTGTACCGCTAACTACCAAGTCCCTTATCACTAAAGCACTGCCTAAATATACCCTTCCCTGCTACAGGGGGAACCACGAGGGTTTCTCCGCCTCATTTTGAAATAAAGAACTTCGCAGAATCAGGTACTTTCAAAAGTTCACTGAAGTGCTGTGGACTCGGGCTGACTTCTGAATAGAAGGTGATCGCACAAGTCTGACGTCACAGTACTTCAGTGATGTCAAGGAAATGACAGTCCTATGAGAGATGAGATGTCAAAAGTAAATTGGAAGGCAGGCGGAACAGGCAGGGATGATAGCAGAGCTGAAATTGCAGAGGTTTCCGGGAAAAACGAGGAAGATGCAAGACAGCTGAATTCGAAAAATATAATAAATAACCAAATGGCAAAATTTGTCAAAAGCAAGTTGGCAAACACTATCAAGTTGGTTAGAAAACTACACATTGAAAAATAAAAGAGAAATGAGAATGGATATAAGACTGCC
Organism: Hemitrygon akajei; assembly: GCF_048418815.1. Classification (NCBI taxonomy): domain Eukaryota; kingdom Metazoa; phylum Chordata; class Chondrichthyes; order Myliobatiformes; family Dasyatidae; genus Hemitrygon; species Hemitrygon akajei. The sequence continues at coordinate 630,663 of NW_027332071.1, forward strand.
AGATAATGAGGTCCGATAGAGAATAAAGGGGAACAACGAGATGGTAGATGAACTAAATGAGTATTTTACATCAGTCCTCACTGCGGAAGACAGGTTGAAGGGTGTTAGGTAATAGAAGTGAGTGCAGTTACTATTACAAAGGAGAAGGTGCTCAAAACGCTGAAAGACCTAGAAGTTCATTTGTCACCCGGATCAGATGATCCGCACCCTGGAGATTGTGGAGGCATTAGTATAGGTCATTCAGGAAACATTGGACTCCAGCGTGTTTCCGGTGGACTGTAAAATTGCAAAAGTCTTTCCACTCTTTAGGAAAGAACAGGGGCAGCAGAAAGAAAATTATAGGCCAGTCAGCCTGAACTCAATGGTTGGGGAGATGTCTGAGTCAATTGTTAAGAGAATGTAATGGTGTACTTGGCAGGTAAGTGGTAAATGAAATATAACGCTGGTAAATACATGGTTATGAGCTCTGGTGGAACAAATAAATGAGCAGACAGTTTTCGACATGGAAGGAAAATACAGAAATCTGAGATACTATGGGTCTTGAAGGTCCTTGTGCAAAACATCCGGAAAGTTAACTTGCAGGTTGCGTCGTCTGTGAGGAAGGCAAATGCACACGAACAACACGCTGAATAAACTCAGCGGGTCGGGCAGCATCCGTGGAAACGAGCAGTCAACGTTGCGGGCCGAGACCCTTCGTCAGCACTGAAGAGGGAAGGGGCAGGGGCCCCATAAAGAAGGTGGTGGGAGGGAGCGAAGAAGAAAGCCTGTAGGGATGAGTGCCAGGTGGGAGATCTGTGGGGAGGGACGTGTGGACCAGGAGGGAACGATCCCTGCGGAAAGCGGCGAAGTGTAGAGAGGGACAGATGTGCTTAGTTGTGGCGAGAGTTCCGGCGGATAATGTGCTGGATCCGGAGGCTGGCGGGGTGGTACGTCAGGACAAGGGTAACTCGGTCCCTGTTGTGGTTACCGGAGGATGGGGTGAGGGCCGAAGTACGGAAAATGGAGGAGATGCGGGTGAGGGCATCATTGATGACAGCAGTAGGGAAACCACGATCCTTAAATACAGAGGACATTTGTCTTGGAACGGAAAGCCTCATCCTGGGAGCAGATGCGGCGGGGAGGGAGGAACTGGGAATAGGGAATAGCATTTTTGCATTTGGCAGCGTGGGAAGAGGTAGTGGGAAGTCGAGGTAGTTATGAGAATCAGTGGGCTATGGAAGATGTCAGTGGGAAGTCTGTCTCCAGAGATGGAGACCGAGAGATCGAGGAGGGGAGAGAAGTGTCCGAGATGGACCAAGTGAATTTCAGGGCTGGCTGAAAGTTAGAGGCAAAGTCGATGGAATTGACGATCTCAGCATGGGTGCAGGAAGCAGCACAATGTAGTCGTCAATGTAGCGAAAGAAAAGTTGGAGAGCAGTACCAGGATAGATTTGGAGCTTACACTGCTCCACATAACCAACGAAAAGGCAGGCATAGCTGGGGCCCATGCGAGTGCCCATAGCTACACAGTTCTTCTGAAGAAAGTGGGAAGAATCAAAAGAGAAGTTATTAAGTGTGAGTTCCAGTTCCGCCAACCGGTGGAGTTTGGTGGTAATGGGGAACTTGTGAGGTGTATTGTCAAGAAAGCAGCGGAGGGCTTTGAGGCCTTCTTGATGGGGAGTGGAGGTGTATAAGGATTGGACAGCCACAGTGAAAATGAAGTGGTCTGGACCGGGGAACTGGAAGATATTGAAGAAATGAAGGGCAGGGGATGTTTCCCGGATGTAGGTGAGGAGGGACTGAACTATGGGTAACAAAATAGAGTCCAGGTAGGCAGATACAACTCCGGTGGGGCAGGAGCAGGCAGAAACCATGGGTCTAACGGGACTGTCAGTCATGTGGATCTTGAGGAGAAGGTAAAACCGAGCAGTGTGGGGTGTGTCATTTGGGTGAGAATGGAAGGTCTCCGGAGTTGATAAGGGCTGTGATGGATGGTATGGGAGACAATGTTTTGATGTCTTTTGGTAGGGACCTGTTCCAGGGGTAAGTAAGAGGAGGTGTCAGAGAGCTGCTGTTTGGCCTCCGTGAGGTAGTGGTCTGACCACCAGATTACTACGGCACCACCTTTGTCTGCGGGTTAGGATTAGGATTAGTGCAGAGAGAGTGGAGGGCAATGCGTTTAGAGGGAGTGAGGCTGGAACAGGAGAGAGGAGTGGTGATTTTGAGACGGTTGATGTCTCGGCGATAGTTGGAGATGCAAAGATCGAGTGCAGGTAGAAGTCCCGGGGGGCGGGGTGTATCCAGGAGGAGGAGGATGGTTGAAGACGGGGGAAGGGGTCATCAATGGGGGAAGGGAATTCTTGTTAAAGTAATATACTCGGAGACGTAGGCGACGGAAGAAGACTGCGTCATGGCGGGTCCGGAATTCACAGGGGTGTGGACGGAGGGGGACGAAAGAGAGGCCTTTGCTAAGGACAGAACGTTCTGCCTCAGAGAGTGGGAGGTCAGGTAAAAATATGACTGGTGGTAGAATCCCGTTGAATAGGCGGAAGTGATGGAGAATGATGTGCTGGATGCGGATGCTCATGGAGTGGCAGATAAGTACAAGGTAAATTGTATCCCTGTTAGGGAGGAGTGAGGATGTGTTCGGGACGGGTGGCGGTGACAGGGAGAAGATGCGCGTAAGGGCAACAACAATGGTAGCGGAAGGGTAACCCGAATCATTGAAGAAGGGTCCGGACGGAATTGCAATCAATAACACTCTACGCTGGTCCATGACTGAAAAATCGTTCTCTGTATCAATTACTCAGTCAACAAATCATGTTGGTAAATACTGTTCTCACTACCAGAAACTGAGAGCACAATGAGTGAGTCTCCTCCAGCCAGTGCTTGACGCAAGGAGTAGACGAAGCGAAAAGGAATCTCGGAACATCTCTGTTGACGGAGGAAGAAGTTTCTGTCTACACAGCGTCGGTTCCAGTTAACCAGCAAACTTCGGAGTGATCCTGTGAGTTCTCCTGTACCCGGATATCAGATCGCCCAGTCGCATTGGCTTCCGGTTCATAATGTGATCAGTATTCACGGGGGTTGATTAATAAGTCTTGTGTTCCCTCCTTCGGTATAGACAACAAAAGAAATCTGCGGAAGGCAGAAAAGCCACCCGGACCAGATGGTGCACAAACCAGGGGAATGAAAGAGGCGGCTGAGGAGATCGTGGAAGCATTAATAATGTTCTTTTCAGGATCTCTGGAGACTGCAATGTCTCCGGAAGACAGGAAAATTACAAATGTCATTCCACTCTTCCGGAAGGGACAGGGGCAGGAGAAATGAAACATAGGCTAGTTAGTCTGCCCTCAGTGTGTGGAAAGCTGCTGGGGACGATTATGCAGGGTGAGGTCTCTGATCACTTGAAGGCACATGATAAAATAGGCCGTAGGCAGCAGAGTTTTCTCAAGGGAAAATCTTACCTGAAAACCTTTTGGAATTCGCTGCAGAAATGACAAGCAGCACAGACCGAGGTGAGTCGGTGAATGTGCGCTTGATGCTCAGAATGTCTACGGCAAAGTGTCACGCGTGTGGCCTCTTAACAAGCCATGCGATCGCGGTAATGCAGAAAGGATTCGCGCATGGATAACACATCGGCTAACTGGCAGGAGGCAAAGCTGGAGAATACAGGAAGCCTGTTCTCGTTAGCTGCAAGTGTCCAATTGTGTTCATAGGGGTCTGTGGCGGGTCAATTCTTTTTACGTTGCATATCAATGATTTGGATGATGGAATTGATGGTTTTGTTGCAACGGTTGCAAACCTATCACGATGTCGAGGCGCAGGTAGTTTTTGGAGGTGGACAGGCTGAAGAAGGACTTGAACAGAGAACTGGCAAAGAATTGACAGATGGAATACATACCGGGAAGTTTATGGTCACGCACTTTGTTAGAAGAAATGAAAAGGTTGATAATTTTCTAAGTGGAGAGAAGATACAAAACTACCGAGTCGCAAAGGGACCTGGCAGCCCTTGGGCAGGATTTCGTCAGGGTTAATATGCAGTTTGTGCCTGTGCTGAAGCAGGCAAACGGGATGTTAACCTTCGTTTCAGGAACACTAGAATATAAAAGAAAGGATGTAATGCTGAGACATTAGAAGCACTCGTGAGGTTTCACTTCCTGTAAGTGAGTAGTTCCCGGTACACTGTCTTAGAAAGAATGTATTGAACTGGAGAGGGTTCAAAGGAGGTTCCCGAAAATGATCTCTAGTCAGTGGAATTCAGAAGAATCAATGCTGCCCTCATGGAAACGTATTGAATGGTGAAAGGGCTCAATAGAGTGGATGTGGAGAGGATGCTTCCTACGGTGGTCGAGTCTATGATCAGAAGACACACTACTAGAATGGAAGGGTTTCCTTTTAGAATGGAGATAGGGAGGAGTTTCTGCAGCCAGAGAGTGGGGAATCTGTGGAATTCTTTGTCGCGGGGAGCTGTGAGGACTAGTCTTTATGTATATTTAAGGCAGAATTGACATATTCTTAATTGGTAAGGGGCATGAATGATATGGTGAGAAGGGAGTAGAATTTTGGTCACAAGATATCATGGCACGAGTCATGATAAAATGGCGGAGCCTACTCAATGGGAAAAGAGCCTACTTCTTCCCCTAATTCTTAGAGTCTTTTGATCCAACCGATAAGCTCAGAGGAGCATGTTTCAAGTTTTCTATGGTCATAAGACTACATGATATACGACGAGAAGGAGGCTATTCGGACCATCGAGTCTGCTCCGCCATTCAATCATGGGCTGATGCAATTCTTCCAGTCACCCCCACTCCCCTGCCTTGGCTAATTAAGAACCTATCTATATCTGCCTTAAATATCCCCAATGACTTACCCTCTACAACAAATTCTACCGATTTACCACCCTCTGACTGAAGTGCTCTCTCCGCATCTCTGTTCTAAATGGACGTCCTTCAATCCTGAAGCCGTGCCCTTTTGTCCTAGACTCCCCTACCATGGGTAATAACTTTGCCATATCTAATCTTTTCAAGCCGTTTAGCATTTGTAAAGTTTCGTTGAGATCCCGCTTCATTCTCCTGAAGTCCAGGGAATACACCCCAGCGCTGACAGAGGTCACCCATACGGTAACCATTTTATTCCTGGAATTATTCTCGTGAATCTTCTCTGAACCCTCTCCAATGTCAGTATTTCCTCCTTTCCAAAATACGGAGCCCAAAACTGCACACAATACTCCAAGTGTGGTCACACGAGTACCTTACAGAGCCTCAGCATGACATCCCTGCTCTTATATCCTATACCTCTGAAAATAAATGCTAACATTCCACTCGTCTTCTTCACAACCGACTCAACGTGGAGGTTAACCTTTAGGGTATCCTGCTCATGGACTCACAATTTCCCTTTACAATTCTGAAATTTGAAGTCTCTCTAAATAGCTATCATTGATAAACAGTTACTGAATGCTCGCATGTCGCCTAATGATAGGGAAATAGAACTTCAACATTCACTTTCAGGTGATCAATGGAGTCAAATTTATTATCTAGTTAATAATTCATCTATCTGTGCACGCCATTCCTTAATTCAGTTTAAGATAGTACACAGGGCCCATATGTCCAAAGATAAATTGGTGCATGTTTTTATTTTCGCTAATATAAGCCCTATTTGTGACAGATGTAACGCAGAGGTGGCTACTCTGACTCATATGTTTTGGTGCTGTGTAAGCTTAAATAATTTTCGGAGGGATGCGTTTATAATACTATCCAATGTTATAGATGTGGATGTTCAACCCAATTCACTTGTGACAATTTTTGAGATTATTCCAGAGGAGCAGGTAGAGGTTCTGCTTCCACTCAACATGTGAGAGCCTTTTCAACTTTACTGGCTGGGAGAGCTATCTTGTTATACTGGAAAGATTCTAATCCCCATACTGTTTTTATTGGCTCTCCTCCATTGTGTCATGTTTCAGTTTGGAGAGATTAGAAGCCGGACGTTTAAATGCATCGTTTAATTTTGAGCAAGTCTGACGACCCTTTATTCAATTTTTCATATGATTTAATTTATTTATTTATCTATTTATTTATTTATTTTTCTTTATTCTCTTTAGGGAAAATCCTTATCTGCGAAGGTTCGGAGGTGACTGGAAGGATGTTTTCTCTCTTTCCCTTTCTAATTTTATCCTCAAATGGACTGCCCAACCATTCTTTTTCTTTTCTTTTCCTTTTTTGTTCCTTTTTTTTGGCTCCAGTTTAGTTTAGTGTTTTTTTTCCGTTTAGTAAATAAAATTTCCAATTTTTTTTACAATTTGTTAAAAGGAGTTTCTTGATTATATTGTATATGTAACAGCGTAACATTATACTGATCTGATTTTAACAATATATGCGTACTTTGTATTATCTGCTTGCTAAAATTTCTCCTCTGATTTATACATTTTTGCTGTATAAACATACATTTATACAATAAAACGATTGAAAAATGAAATGAAATGAAGTCTCTCCCCATCGAAATAATAGCCAGGTTGTTTATTTCTGCCAACGAAGTGTATGGCCAAACATTTTCGAAGTTTGTATTGCATTTGCCACCTCTTTGCCAGTTCTCCAAAATATCTTAGTGTCTCTGCAAACTTTCTATTTCCTCAACATTAGCCGCTCTTCCACCTATCTCTGTACTATCGGTAAATTTAGCCACAGGTCCATTAATGGCATATCCAAATTATTGACATACTTTGTAAAAAGCAACGGTCCCAACACTGAGCACTGTGGAACTCCACTGGTAAAGGGCAGCCAGCCAGAACAAGGATCACTTTACTCCAAAGCTCTGCTTTCTGCTGATCAGCCAAAGCTCCATCCATGCTGGTTACTCCCTTGTAATACCATAGGCTCTAATATTGCTAAGCAGCCTCATGTGCTGCACTTTGTCAAAGGCTTTCTGAAAATTCATGTACACAACATCTATTGCATCTCCTTTGTCCACCCTACTTGGAAACTGTAGTACGTTAGTCAAGAAGGATTTTCCTTCCAGGAAGCCATGCTGGCTTTGGCCTATCTTGTGTGCCTCCAGGTATTCCATAACCTCATCCCTAACAACGGATTCCAAAATCTTCCCAATCACTGATGTCAGGCTAAAAGTCCATAGTTGCCTTTCTGCTGCCTCCCACCCTTCTTAACTGGCGGAGTAACATTTGCAATTTTCCAGAAATCCGGTACAATGCCAGAATCCATCGGAATCCATCCCTCCACAATCTCCAAATGACCAAAGCATATCAACTGTTAATGACCAAAGCATGACAATTGTCAAGCAGCTCGCATTAATGTATTTCAAAGCGTCAGCATTACTTAAGTACAAAGACCAAGCCCCTGCTGATCACGTCACATTCGTGACTGGTAAGTACAAAGGGATCCTTGTTACGTCGCGATTCCGGACTATTCTGGCGCGGAAATGTTACTGTGACGCGGAGAACATCTAAATCATTCTACAACTATTACATTGCATTTACCGTCTGATGCTGATATTCAGAGACAATAATATGAAACATAAATGCCGTAGAAGCCGAGGTAATAATGATGAATTTCGGATTATACAATAATATATTTTTATATATTATGTATGTTTTAATACCATGCAGAGATTTTGTCAACAGTTTTCTCACTGCACGAATCATATGAATTCCTGTTCAAATACTCAGATACCTTGTAATCAGCCATAGTTTATTGAAGTTTTATGACATCCCAGTCAGAAGTCTTTTCATGAAGATATTAATAAGTTGATCCCTGTTCCTTAATACCCGCGGATGACTGGAGAGTGAGATTCTGAAAAAAACAATCGCTTGAAACTCAAATCAAATACTCTTCCAAATGGGTGAAATTCATTCCTGTTCGTAGGCTTAGATAGGGTGTAATCAAATACAATGGTTCGAAATTTCACGATATCCGAGTGAATTACATTCCTTGATGATAATAATAATTTAAACCCTGTTGCATTATTTCCGCAAATCGTTTGAACAGTGAGATACCAAAACACGGTCGGCTGAAGCTCAAATAAAATACTATTCTAAGTAATTGTTTTGAAGTTTTGAAGTTGCAAGAAGGAATAATTGTGTTTGCATTTTATTTGCAAATCTTTCCCGTTGCTACAAGCAGATACTTTACGCCATTCTTCAGCTCCTCCCTGAATTTTCTCTGTGTCAGGCCATAGATACACGTGTTGGTGCAGCAACTGAGAGAAGACAACATAAACCCACATACCTGTAGGATGTATGACGGTGAGCTGAAATATCTGTCGGTGTAGGAATAATTTTCGGATTGCCAGCTCACAGAATACACAGCATAGGGCATCCAAAATAATATGAAATTGGCTGGAAGTGCGAATAACAGTATCATTGACTTTCTCCGGTTTGCTATCTCCGGATCATTACAATTCTCACTGCTTTTTCGAAGTACCTGGCGAACTCTATTTGTCGCTATGATACGTTTGACGGTTGAAACATTAAAGAGCACAATTAAACATATTGGTAGTAACGGTGTTATGATGATGTCAAATACCTCGTAGGCTTTCCACAGGGGTGATGTGAAATATTCAGCTACAAGGGCACAACGCCATCGATCCATTGCAAAGTAATATGGAACGGCCTGGGCACAACACGCCGCACTCACTGTTACTACCACCACAGTCGCTGTTCTCTCGGTGCAATATCGGTTCCGTAGCTTCTCACAGCAAATGGCGACGCACCGATCAAAAGTGAAAGCCACCGTCAACCAAACAGAACAGTCCAAGCTTGCGAGACCCAGGATCAGTAGCAGAGAACACGTCGGGGTTACGAACAAGAAATTAGCAAATAAATAGATATAATTTATCCTCTGTAGTATAACAACAATGATAACCACCATCAGATCGGCCACCGCCATGGCCACAAGGTAGAGAGTGATGCATTTGGACAGACCGCACTTCCCGCGGGACAGGATCACAATCGCCGTTAAATTAACCGAAATAAATTATTAAAACATACCATCGGTAACCGCAGAATGATTCGTGTGATTTTATTTGCATACCGTGAGCAATAGTCGAACGGGCATAGTTTGGTGTCAGGGTATCATTCCAATTAATACACGATTTACATCTCGCCAGTTTCACATCCAGCAGTTAACCCTCAGTCGGATCTGTTATGTAGTTAGTAACGGGCCGTATCCCAGTCCGGGAAGGCGAGGTTTTCAAGAGCTGTCCCTAATAGGAAAGCGTCTTGCGGAAATCGGCACGGATGGCGGAATGATTGCTTTTAATTTCAGACAATATGACGTAATTACAATTCTTTAAAAGTGATTATTTAATTGGCTTCTGATTAAAATGAAATTATTTCATAATTACATCGAATAAAGATCATGAATAAAGATTATGAAGGACCCCATGCACCCCTCATACAATCTCTTCTCCCTCCTGCCGTCTGGGAAAAGGCTCCGAAGCATTCGGGCTCTTACGACCAGACTATATAACAGTTATATAGTTATATAGCTATCAGACTATCAGACCATCAGGCTCATCAATACCCGAAGCCTGGACTGACACCTTGCCCTACTGTCCTGTTTATTAATTATTGTAATACCGGTAGTTTTGTGCCCTTTATGCAGTCCAGTGTAGGTCTGTAGTCTAGTATAGCATTCTCTGTGATTTCATTTTTTATTACTTAGTTCAGTCTAGTTTTTTTGCACTGTGTCATCGAAACCATGGTCCTGAAAAACGTTGTCTCATTTTTACTATGCACTGTACCAGCAGTTATGGTTGAAATGACAAAAAAGTTGACTTGACTTGAATGCATTTTAAATCCATATTCACACGCTACGCTCTCTGTCAGAACAAGGGACATACCAGTGATGTGTCCTGAATACTAGATGTCCACGAAAAAAGAGATGCCAAACTTGCGAATGGGCACAACGGGTGAGCTAAACAGAGCTTTGCCGAGACAGTTGTGATCAGTGAATTAATCGTGGGAAACGTGCATGCTCGTAAAAGTTAAAATGAATTGGAAAGCAATGCCCGAACATTAAATACCGCACATTGAATAATAATTGGTGGGATCGTTAAAAAGAAAATGAGAAAGGGGGAAGCCACTGAACGGGAGGTTAATACAACAGGACACACATGATACTCCTGACTTCAGCAGACAGTCGCGTTGGAAAGGACAAAGTGATGGAGTAATGGCCGCAGCCGCTGGTTTGAGGAGAATCCTATTCTTCTTTGCAGAAACAGATAAATAATTGTCCGACAGACTACTCTGAAAAATCATATTTCATCTGCATGGCTGCGTTTTCTCCGCTATCGGGGAGGACCCATGAGAAAGAATCACGTTCGCTGATTGAACATTAATGGCAGATACCAAGGTAACTCCACTGAAACATTTAGGATCGAGGTACCTCGGAGGGTTGGCCACATTTAATGTAATTTCATAACAAATAGAAAAGGGCGCGGGACCGTTCTACCATTTAATTATTTCACTGAATAATACTGCAGAGGTTATGTATTAATTTGGATTTAAAACCTAAACCACGTGGAACATAAATAGACGATATATAAAATTCCTTCAACTTATGATGACAGGGGAGGAAGAAGTAATTTAACACGGGGAGATGCGGGAACAACTGATAATACTTTGGGATTTAATAACTGACGTGCATCGAGTCTCCTCGTCCCTACAGTGAACTTTGAGGATTTTATGAGAGGAATCGTGCCGGGAAAGCCGGACGTCAGAGGAAGATATTACGTCACAGGGCGGGCTCAGCGTTGACCGGATCTGGTAAGTCAGTACTGTCGCTATCAGGATGTGGTATCTTTGCAAATTGATCTGATGAAGACCTGCTGAAGGGTCTCCTCGAACATTTCTTCCTCTACATAAATACTGCTTGTTCGACTGAGTTTCGCCGGCATTGTGGGTGTGGTAGTCTCGGTCTGCGCGTTTTGTAAGCACACTTAAACATTTCTGGCATACATTTGTGTCCACGGTAGTATAACACTGTATCAAACACCTAAATAATATATCAGTGTAAGATTAAACATATTAATTAACGAGAATTACAAGTAGAATTATAATTTAGAGTGAAGGTTTCTTTTCACCGTCCAATGCACTGGACCGCAAATGCAACAATGAATCAAGATTCTTTTAGTCTACGATACCCCGAGAGTAACACAAACACATAACATTACCCGGAATTCCGAGTGCAGCAACCACCGGGCAGTAAATTCTGACGATGTTGTAAATTGCGGAGTATCCCATTTTCTACATGAAGCAGCGATCGGTTGCACAAAATGTCCCAAATGCCTGCATGTTCTGATTCAAAGAGTTTTTATACACCAGTCGGAACAGCGCTTAAATCACTTAGTGCTCCCAGTCGTCTGATTAGACACAATCCAATGAACAAACACACAGTGTAACTATTTATTGAGTCATTGCCGTTTATATTTAGCTCTTCAAAGAGAATTAGAAGGACATTCATTTAATCCTGTTTCGAAACATATTCCGTGGAGAGGGTTAGTGCAGCTCTGTTTTGCAATGCTCGAATCGTGCATGGAAAGACATAAAAGCAACGGAGTAACCGCAGTGGCGACTTTCATTTTCCCTGGGACTACATTAGTGCCCAACACATGTCCTTTGAAGTTACCCGTCTGACCTCAAGCTCATGGCCTATGATATGAAACCCTTTATCTCTCGGAGAATGACAGCTATTCGCTCCCCAATCTATGACTCTCAGGGTCTCATAAACTGGTATCAAAAGTTTTCCTCAGCTTTCCCTGCTCCAGAGCCCGTCATGGCATGTGCTTTCTCAGTCACTCCATCAACATGGGAGTCAATTTCAGTCGGATACAGAGTTGGACCCGAAGGTTTCTCTGTACGTCAAATTGTTTAAAGTCGTATCATCAGCGGTGTTTCGTCTCTTATTATTTGGTTTTCAAAGATGCAATGACACAGACTTGTTCTCAATAAACCCATCTGGTGATTCTCCCTCCACATCCGCAAGGGAAATATATCCTGCTGTATCCCTTCTAAACAATCCATAATGGCACCAGTCTTTGTATCATCCACAGACAGAGCATTCCACCCACACACAGGGCACCAGAACATCTGCAGCTGCTGAAATCCAATCAACACACACACACACAATGCTGGAGGAACTCAGAAGGCCAGGCAGTGTCTCCGGAAAAGAGAAAACATTGAACGTTTCTGTCAGGACAGAAGTGCAACCACCCATATCTCCATGCAAGTCACAGACATGCAGAGCGAATATCTCCAATCAAGTATTATACTCTCGATTGAATGAAAGTAAAAACACATCTGAAACCTAACAAGTTTTGAGCGCATGTTGTTACATGAAGTACAATAGCATGGTTGAAGCAGTGGCTGATTTGCAGGAATCAAAGAGCAGGAACACAGGGAGCATTTCTGGCTGATGCCGGTGACTGTTGGTATCCGACACGGGTTCGTATTACGATCGTTTCTTTTCACAGTATATGTCAATAATGTGCATGAAGTCACTGATGACTTTGTGGTCAAGTAGGGAGACTTTAGAAAGATAGAAGGAGGGCCAGGTAAGTTGGAGGAGGCAGAAAGCCGCGGAAGAATGGATACCATGAAGAGAATGGAGATTACAGCACAGTAAGGGATCACTCCTACATAGATCCATTTTGCTATCATCTATTTCCGTGTGCTAAGTGTGATAAATATCCCGAAAGTATCTTGACCTATCACCGTCCGTTGGAGAATGTTCCACGCAGACACTACTCTGCACAAACTGCTTTACTCTGACACCCATTATTATACATAATTCCCATTACCTTAAAATAATGCCCTCTTATATTGGCTATTTCCGTAATGGGAAAAATAACTGGGTATATATTCCATCAATGGCTGTCATTATCTAGTATATCTGTAACAATTCACCCCTCATCCTCCTTTGCTCGAAAACAAAAGTTTTAGCTCGGTTAACTGAGCTTGAAAGTCGAAACAGCATCCTGGCAAATCCCTTCTGCACCCTCTCTAAAGTTGACAAGTCCTTCCTGTAATAAGCTTCTGTGAACGCAGTAATAATATCGGCAATACATCGCTGTTTGTTCCAGTTTCCGATCCTAATTAAACTAAAGATGCAACTTTCGGCGGATGTAAGAGGACGGTAATGGACAAGAAATGCCTTCATGAATTTATATATTTACGTTGGAAATGGACAGGAAATATGGTGCGTTCCGCTTATAGCGATGCCCGGAAATATGTCAACACTACGATTTATCATGTGAAGAAGACAAGTATTTTCAAAGAAGCATTGGTGAATTGATGAAACGAACTGACAGAACCGGTAGAGATAAGTAAAACTGTAATCATTAACAGACATTTGGATAATTATATCGATAGAATAGGTTTATCTAGATAGGGCAGACAAGCAGCCTTGAGATTAGAGTAAACAGATGTTTTGTCTATAAAGACCAGTTGGGCGAAAATGCCGATTTCAGTCTTTATAAACCACAAATCTATGATTCATGAATAAATGGCAGACCTGCGAGACGGTATTCTAACTGAAGTAATGATGAAACCTCCGTCGGATCTAAGTGTTTCCCAAAGTGGATACATTCATGAATAATTTATTTACTTTGTATTGAGACAGGATATATGGTGCGTTCCGCTTATAGCGATGCTCTGAAATATGCCAACACTACAAGTTAACATGTTGAAAAGAAAATTATTTTCACACAAAAGTTGTTGGATGTATTGAACGAACCGGTAAAGAAATGTAAAATTGAAAATGATTAACAAGAATTTAGACAGTTTTGCTGCCTATGGCTGACAAGCAAGCATGGGATTAACGAAGATTGGCGTCTTGACCATAAAGACCAATTGGGCGGAAGTGTTTATTTCTGTCTCTATAATCCTATGAATCTCTGAATCAATGAGTAAATGGCAGACCTGCCAAATGCACTAATGTTTCACAGCTTTTGACCCCACACTCTGCCACCGTGCGACAGGAGTCGCGTGTTATCTGTACAACAGCCGACTGAATGTAAACATGTACTTCATTCCATTCTTCAACTCTTCCCTGAACTTTGTCTGCATTAGCCCAAAGATACACGTTTTGGCCCCCATACTCATCATTTGCAACATACATGCGAGCTGTTGTTTGGTAACTGCCAGATGATGGAAGATACTAACTAGATTTGTTGAAATTGGCTGACAGAACGAACGACATCATCATTATAACCACAGTGTTTGTTCTCCTGGTGCAGTTTCATTCCCGCAGCGTTTGTCAACAAGCTGCGATAGAGCAATTGAAAGTGAAGTCCACTGTTACTCAAACGGCACTGTCCCTACTTACAACTCTTGGTGCAATGGCCTGAGCGAAAATATAAACAATCATAACAGATCGAAACAAATTGATTTGTTTTTCTCAACAAATTCTACAACAGATCTATAGTGGAATTTTATGGGACACTTTTAAAGCATTTATTCGTGGACAGATTATTTCATACTCCGCTGGAGTTAGGAAGCGAACTAATTCTAAAATATTAACATTGTTTGATAAAATCAAAGCAATTGATAAGATTTATTCAGTGACCCCCAGCAAAGAACTTTATAAAGAAAGAGTGGAACTTCAGATGGAGCATAGTTTGTTATTATCATCTTCAATTGAAAATCAGTTAATTAAATCTAGAACCCAGTTTTATGTACATGGAGATAAGTCTGGCAAATTATTGGCTAATCAATTGAAAACTGCTTCGGTTAAACGACAGATTACAAGGATTCGTAAACAAGATGACACTCTGACGATCGACCATAAGGAGATAAATAAAGCCTTTCAAGATTTTTATAATTCTTTATACCAATCAGAATTTGTTGAGGATTCTTCTATAATAGATGAATTTTTAAGAAAATTGAATATCCCAAAATTAACAGTAGAGGATAGTGTATTACTAGATACATCTATTACGGAAACTGAAATAAAAAAGGCTATTTTTTCAATGAATTCCGGTAAAGCTCCTGGTCCGGATGGTTATACTGTAGATTTTTTAAAAGTCCTTTTCCTCTATACTTTCTCCTTGGCTTTGTAAAATTTTTAAAGATGCGTTAACTGTAAGTAAATTGCCACAATCTTTTTATGAAGCCTCTATTTCTTTAATTCTTAAAAAAGATAAAGACCTACTGATTGTGCATCCTATCGGCCTATATCCTTGCGGATTACGGATTTTAAGATTTTTCGTAAAATTTTGGCCCCTAGATTAGAAAATATATTACCTCGAATTATTTCTGAAGATCAGACTGGATTTATTAAAAACCGCTACTCATCTTTTAACATTAGAAAATTAATTAATATTATTTATACTCCTTCACCCAAAATACCAGAATGTGTCATTTCCTTAGATGCTGAAAAAGCATTTGATAGAGTTGAATGGCCATAATTATTTAATACGTTGCAGCATTTTAATTTTAGTTCGAAATTTATATCATGGAATAAATTAATATACTATAAACCCTTGGCTTCGGTCTTTACCAATAATCAAAGATCTCCTTTGTTTTCAGTTATTCCGTGGTACAATGCAAGGCTGTCCTTTAAGTCAGGGGTGTCAAACTCATTTTAGGTCACGGGCCGGATTGAGCAAAATGCAGCTTCATGCGGGCCGGATCAGTCGGACGCGTGTGAACGCAGCTTTCGTTGCCTCCGTTTTTTCAGCCTGCTCTCATGTGTCTCAGTCTCTGCTATAACTACAAAGTGTTTCACTTTACAAATTTCGTTTCTTATGAAGAAGACTGCCGAATGAACACTAAAAACCCTGAAAACCAGGTACCTAAATAAACTCAGCATTAGCCATATCATACGCCATAGGCGCTTAGATTACTGGGGCCAACTTTAATAGTAATTAGATATTATCTCGCGGGCCAAAGATAATTCCACCGCGGGCCGAATTTGGCCCGCGGGCCTTGAGTTTGACATATATGCTTTAAGTCCTTTACTAATTGACATTGGTTTGGAACCTTTAGCTATAGCCGTTTGTGAATCACCTCATATTTTGGGTATTACTTGTGGGGAAGGGACGTATAAGTTATCATTATATGCTGATGATCTGTTACTATACATATCTGACCCTGAGAGATCTATTCCTGCTATTTCGTCTTTGCTTGCTCAGTTTAGTAACTTTTCTGGTTATAAATTGAATTTTATTAAGAGCGAATTATTTCCATTAAATATGCAAGTTCCAATTTATAAACATTTACCATTTAAAGTTGTCACAGATTATTTTAATTATTGGGTATTAAAATTACCAAAAAACTTAAAGATTTATTTAAAGTTAATTTCTTACCTATAATTGACCAAATTAAGCAACTTGTTACCAGGTGGTGCCCATTATCTTTGTCATTGGTCGGTCGAATTAATGCTATTAAGATGATGGTATTACCCAAATTCTTGTATTTATTTCAAACATTACCAATTTTTATTCCTGTCTTTTTTTGATATCATTGATTCCAAAATATCTTCCTACCTGTGGCAGAATAAAAACCCTAGACTAAGCAAAACATATTTACAGAAGCCTAAGAAGGGGGGCGGTTTGGCTTTGCCAAACTTGAGATTTTACTATTGGGTAGTTAATATACGATATTTAATATTTTGGACACAAGAATCGACTATAGCAGCTTGCCCACAATGGGTAAATTTGGAATGTAAATCTGTACAAGACTTTTCATTGTATTCAATTTTAGGATTTTCACTTCCTTTTTCTTTATCTAAATTGAATAAATAACTAATCCCATAGTTAAACATACATTGCGAATTTGGTTTCAATTTCGTAAAATTTTTGGCTTGAATAAGTTCATCTTATCAAGCCCTACAATATCTAACTTTCTTTTGCGGCCCTCTTTTATGGATCAAGCCTTTGTTCTATGGAAAACAAAAGGTATAACATGTTTTAGTGATCTATTTTTAGATGAAAGCTTTATGTCCTTTGAACAGCTATCTAATAAATATAATTTACCTAAAACTCATTTTTTAGATATTTGCAAGTTAGAAATTTTTTGAATAATGTGTTGCAGTCTTTTCCGAAACTATGTCCATCAGACATTACAGAAAAAGATTTAGCTCTGAATCCTTGTCAGAAGGGTTTAGTAGCTGTTATGATCATGAAAATACAGCCAGAAGTATCAGAAAAAATTAGGAAGGAATGGGGAAAAGAACTTCATTGTCTTATACCCACAGAGCAATGGGAGAATATTTTACAATTAGTCAATTCTTCTTCTATTTGTGCTCAGCATGCCCTAATACAATTTAAGGTTGTACATAGAGCTCATATGTCTAAGGATAAACTTGCTCGATTTTATTCTTATGTTAATCCAACCTGTGATAGATGTTATTCTGATGTTGCTTCATTGACCCATATGTTTTGGTCTTGCCCTTGTTTGCAAAATTACTGGAAAGACATTTTCAGTATTATTTCAACAGTTCTGAATATCAATTTCCAACCACATCCTATTACTGCAATTTTCGGTTTACCAATGGCGGATAATAGTCGTTTATCCCCCTCATCTCGACGGATGATTGCATTTGTTACATTAATGGCTGGAATATCTATTTTATTGAATTGGAAAGAAATTAATCCTCCAACTATATTTCATTGGTTTTCTCAAACTATCTCTTGTTTGAGCTTAGAAGAAAATTAGAAGTGTTGGCTTTGATCCTTCAGTTAAATTTGAAGAAACTTGGAGACCATTTATTCAACATTTTCATATGAGTTAAATTGTCTTTTCCTAAACCTCACTTTTATTATCCTTAATTATCTGGATGGAGGTTCGGAGTTATTATATATTTGACATAATGCTATGGCCCATGTTGGTTAGTTATTTTTTTTCTTATTTTTGGGTTTTTTTAAACTTTTTTGTTCATAAATACCATGAGTTTGGGAGGTCTCAAACTCTCTGTATTCATGTTTCATTTATGTTTGCTTAAAAATTAATAAAAAAAGATTTAAAAAGAAAGGAAAGAAAAGATCGAATATGCCTAAATAATCGCATCAAAGACATTTCCACCTGGTCCGGGTGATGCATTTCGAAATTCCTCATGTTCCCCGAAACAATTGCAGTTAAGTTAGACACTAACAAATGAAAAGTTATTCCAGCAGAGACAAAGCTTAACAAATTGACTTGAACAAATGGCTGTATAATTCAGAATGGTTCCAGTTCCTCTGATTTCATGTTGTCAGTGGTTAGTTTAGAATCCAACCGTTCCAGAATTGATAATTGTTAAACTTCCCATTTGCACCTGAAATATTTAGGAAATGCGTAGAATTGCAGGTCCATCTTTCATTCGTGATAACTTACGAAAATTCTCTGGTCTTTCGGCAGATCCCGGCGGATTGGAAGTAATTAAATGTCAAGTAATCTTTGACGAAAAGCTGTAGACAATGGGTAGGTAACTATAGGCCAATTAGTTTAACATCTGTAATGGGAAAATGCATGAAGCTATCGGTAAAGAAGAAATAGCAAAGCGTCTCGAAACAAATGGATCCATCATGCAGATGCTGCCGGGATCCGGCTTAAGCAAGCCCTGTTTGACAAAGTTACATGAGTTATTTGAGGCTACAGCGAGCGGAGAGTTCACAGGGGAACAGACAGGTGTTATTTACTTTTACTTTCAGAAGGCGTTCGATAATGTGTCACATAAACAACTTGTTTCCGTAAGATATGGATGCATAGAGTTGGGGGTGACTTATTAGCATGGATAGAGGATTGGGATACATGGTTGTTACTGTGGTTGTCAATCAGCAGTGAGCGGTTTGCCCCGAGGTCGGAGCTGAGGCCACAACTGTTCACGATATACATGAACGGACTGGAAGAGGGGACTGAGTGTAGTGTATCTAAGGTTGCTGATGGCACTAAATGGAGTGGGAAAGCAAGTTGTGCAGAGGATACGGAGAGTCTGAAAAGCGATATAGACAGGTTAATTGAGTGGGCAAGGGTCTGGCAGATGGAGACCAAGGGCAGTAAATATCAGGTCGCCAACTTTAGAAAGAAAAGAGGAAGTTCAGTCTATTGTTTAAATGGTAAAGGATTGCAGCATGCCGCTGTGGAGGAAAACGTGTGAGTGCTTGTGCATGAACCCCACAAAAGTTAGCTTGCAGCTGCAAAAAGCAATCGAGAAGACAAATGGAATGTTGTCCTTCATTGCTAGAGAGATTGAATTAAAGAACAGAGAGGTTATGCTGCAACTGTACAGGGTACTGGTGAGGCCGCACCTGGAGCACTGTGTGAAGTTCTCGTCTCCTTACTTGAGGAAAGATATACTGGCGGAGGAGTTTCACCAGTTTGATTCCAGACACGAGGGGGTTAAACTATGAGGAGAGATTCAGTCTCTGGAATTCAGAACGATGAGGGGAAATTGTATAGAAACATATAAAATTATGAACGGGATAGAGTGGAGTGGAGGTTACCTCAGTGGAGGCTACCTCAGTAAATAGAGTTAAGAGTAGGTCGGATAGATTTTTGCGTAGTAGGGGAGTTAAGGGTTATGGTGGAAGGGCGGGTAGTTGGACATGAATACAGGGTCAGATCAGTGACGATCTTATTGAATGACGAAGCAGGCTCGGACGGCCAGGAGTCCTACTCCTGCTGCTATTTCCCATGTACTCATGCTGTTCTGTGGTGAACATGACCGGCCGTACGGTGTTTCATGTGGATATAACCAAGGCGTGAGACGTTCAATAGGAAGTCCCCTGTGGTGGGACAGTCTAAGTCCAGATAGCACAGCCTCAGGATAGAAGGGAGTCCTTTTGAACGGAGGTGAAAATGTATTTCTTTGGCCAAATCTGTGGGCTTCTTTGCCTCATGCAGTTGTTGAAGTCAATTCGTTTGGTATATGAGAAGCTCAGTCTGATTGCTCAGGGCAGGAGTTTGGCGCTGAGAGGAAAATTGGATCAGCCTTGCTGAAATAGCGGAGAAGACGCGATGGGACAAATGGCCAAAACCTGCCCCTAAATCCCATGTCTTTTGGTCTGAATATTGAAACTTGTGAAAGAACCCGAGAGGGGAATACTTCATTACCAACAACGAAATTGAAGTGAGGTTTGGACACGAATTCTCATTTGCGATGGAAAGACCTGCTTGTCCGAAGTCAAAAGCAGAGTTCGCCAAGAAAAAACTTGTAGAGTTGTCTTTGATGTTATACAGCCCCAGATTGTTCGAACGATGCAAGCTGCAACATATACATTATCTACGGTAATCGTTCTTTCATTACACAGCATGATTGGCCGTACAGTGTTCATTTAGATATAATCAAGGCGTGGGAATGGAAACAACAAAACCGTCCCGGCATGATTTATTGGATAGATAATGAAAGAATTCGACTTCCATACACACAGGCACAGCGCGAGTATAAGTTATTGTCATTTCAGTCGCTTTGCTGTGGCGGATATTAAAACATTAGACTTAAATGCAATGTGTTTAAATATGGAGCCCGCGTCACCTATGCATAAAGCACAGTCTGAGATGCTATTTGCCTTCCCACAAGAGACACCTCGAACTGTGTACAATTTGCAAGTTTAAAAAAACAGACTGCAGTGAACAATGTATGAAAATATCACACCTACAAGAATTGGCACAAAATAGCAGTGGAGAAATGAATGTATGTTACAATGCAGTTCTGTGCAAAAAAAAAAGATATTCAATCACTCCATGTTTAAAGGTAGTTTCATGAAACAGACTTATTTCATAAATGATAGATGACCCCGCTACTCCCATATCAGGTTAGATGTTAAGATGACCTTAAAGATACGCAACTAGATAGATAGATAGATAGATAGATAGATAGATAGATACTTTATTCATCCCCATGGGGAAATTCAACCTTTTTTCCAATGTCCCATACACTTGTTGTAGCAAAAACTAATTACATACAATACTTAACTCAGTAAAAATATGATATGCATCTAAATCACTAACTCAAAAAGCATTAATAATAGCTTTAAAAAAAAGTTCTTAAGTCCTGGCGGTTGAATTGTAAAGCCTAATGGCATTGGGGAGTATTGACCTCTTCATCCTGTCTGAGGAGCATTGCATCGATAGTAACCTGTCGCTGAAACTGCTTCTCTGTCTCTGGATGGTGCTATGTAGAGGATGTTCAGGGTTTTCCATAATTGACCGTAGCCTACTCAGCGCCCTTCGTTCAGCTACCGATGTTAAATTCTCCAGTACTTTGCCCACGACAGAGCCCGCCTTCCTTACCAGCTTATTAAGACGTGAGGCGTCCCTCTTCTTAATGCTTCCTCCCCAACACGCCACCACAAAGAAGGGGGCGCTCTCCACAACTGACCTATAGAACATCTTCAGCATCTCACTGCAGACATTGAATGACGCCAACCTTCTAAGGAAGTACAGTCGACTCTGTGCCTTCCTGCACAATGCATCTGTGTTGGCAGTCCAGTCTAGCTTCTCGTCTAACTGTACTTCCAGATACTTGTAGGTCTTAACCTGCTCCACACATTCTCCATTAATGATCACTGGCTCCATATGAGGCCTAGATCTCCTAAAGTCCACCACCATCTCCTTGGTCTTGGTGATATTGAGACGCAGGTAGTTTGAGTTGCACCATATCACAAAGTCCTGTATCAGTTTCCTATACTCCTCCTCCTGTCCATTCCTGACACACCCCACTATGGCCGTGTCATCAGCGAACTTCTGCACATGGCAGGACTCCGAGTTATATTGGAAGTCTGATGTGTACAGGGTGAACAGGACCGGAGAGAGTACGGTTCCCTGCGGCGCTCCTGTGCTGCTGACCACCGTGTCAGACCTACAGCCTCCCAACCGCACATACTGAGGTCTATCTGTCAAGTAGTTCACTATCCAATCCACCATGTGAGAGTCTACTCCCATCTCCGTTAGTTTGTGCCTTAAGATCTAATCGTTTAGTAAGTTAGTTCTCATCCAGATTGACAACTATTGATTCACCAAACCAATCTGAAAGCAAGAAGGAGGTGTGAACATTCCCCTTCCGGGAATAGATGATTGAATTGAACAGTCAAACTAAATCCCCTTCCTTAATCAGAATCTTAACGTGCTTCGCCAATTGTTATAATTGATGATTATTTGACAGTAAAATAATTGTTATTTTTGTGATTCCTTCGAGGGAGAGATTTTAATTGCACGATGACGCAACTAATATAAATGAAAACAATCCTGGACTGTTTGTTTAGCTAGCTGTCACTAATGTAGCTAAACACGACGCATGATTAATTGTCAGGGGGCACATTCCTCTCCTGTATAAGAGCTTGCAAAGCAATCAGCAGTAGATATCAGCAGTTAGACTATTTTGAACTGATCACCGGTTCACACAGAAAATGGGATATCCAGCAATTTTCTACATCTCGTGCGTTTACTATCCTGTGCTAGCAGCGATTGGTATCCTTGGTAAGTAACTGGAATTGGCTGCTACTGTATGTGTGTGTTCTGTTCTTGTAGCATTTGTTACAGACGGTGCCTCATCTGATGAGTGTTTTACAACTGTTCAGGTTTAAGTATATAGTTTATTTTATCCTTCCATCTTTCTCTGGAATTGTTAATCCGTTCTAATGTCAGGCTAATTTTGTCAATATAATCAACCTAACCTTTTCTTTGCTTCCTTGCAGTTAATTTAATGGCGATTGTGATCCTGTCTCTGAGAAACTGCGGACTCTCTAAATGCATCTCCCGTTACCTGGTGGGAATGGCAGCAGCTGACTTACTGGGTGTTATTATTTCTGTTATAATCGATCAGCTCAATAATATTTATGTTTATGCCCTTCCATTGCACATTACACCGGTTTGCGCCATGACGCTAGTCTTGAGGCTCGCAAGCGTGGGCTGTTCTGTTTGGTTCACGGTGGCTTTCACGTTCGATCGCTGTATTGCAATCTGCAGTCAAAAGCTGCGGGAACGATACTGCACCGAGAGGACAGCGACTATTGTGATAGCCATTTTGTGTTTCGGATGTTGTGCGAAAAGTGTTCCATTCTACTTTGTGGTAGAACCTTACCTTATCATTGACAACATACCCTGGCGGTGCATTTTGACAATGGAATACCTAACTTTACCAGCATGGAAAGCATTCGAGTTGTTTAACATTATCAATACACCTTTATTGCCGATCGGTTTGATTCTACTTTTTAATGCTTTAACAGTCACTCATATTATCGCGGCAAACAGAGTTCGCCGGGGGCTCAGGAACAGCAGAGAGAAAAAGAGTGATCCAGAAGTGGAGAACCGGAGAAAGTCAATAATTTTGTTGTTCGCTCTGTCAGCCAATTTCATATTGTTGTGGATTCCCCACATTGCATATATTATGAACTGGCAAATTGAGAATTACTTTTACACTGACAGATATTTGAACAGCCCGAAGTTTATCCTGCAACAGTTTGGGTTCATGTTGCAGTTTCTCTCCACCTGCACCAACACGTGTATCTACACTCTGTCACAGAGGAAATTCAGGCAGGAGCTGAAATGTGGAGTCAAACATCTGGTTGCGGTATGTGTTCGGCTCTGTAGATGAAACAAAATCGAGTTGTAAGCTTTGAAGGAAGTTCAAAAGCACTTCCATGTCACTTATATGTCTGGTAAAATTTCCTGCAGCCAGGTGAGCGAATGTTAGTAGTTTGCGGCTTCCATTGAAGTCAGAAAAATTAATTCAATTATGCGGCGCAAGAAACAACAGAAATCAGAGATGTGATCGCTACACCGACTGAAATTGTCTTCAGAATTTACATCAATTTGCATCGATGCCAGAATATGGGCCAACGATTTTCCTTACACTGGTAGAATTCTATTCTAATTAACTGGACTATAGATCATTCCAGGGATTTGTGTGACAACTGGAGAAATATTCCCAAAACCTGGAAAACTGGTGTCCGATAAAGTGAGCTCGGTTACCTACAATTTTCATTGTAACTGTGCAAAATATGTGACTACAGCCTTTTCATTCAAAAAGTACGCGGTCCCTTCCTAAATGGGAAGTTAAAACTGCACGACGCCCCAGTCTGTCCCATCAATGGAGATGTGTAGCATCCCCTCAGACTGAGAGGGGATGGTATCAGAAAGGCAGCTGTGGCGTGCAAAACAATTCTTCCCAACTCTTCGCCGGTAATGTTGTCAAAGGCTACTGAGAGGGGTTTGTATCAGAAATGCAGCTGTAGACTTTTTTTGTGTTACTTTTCACCGTCATTAAAACGCGAACTGTACAGAAGCGTTCAATCAAATATATTATGTCTACTAATATTCTGAATTTAAAATTTCGCAAATTGCGGTGATCTTGGAACAGGACTCGACCATTGCTTCACCCGGCACGGGAATTGAACTATACAACAGTAAAGGAGAAAGATCATGAAAATGTCAGCGTCAAGATGCAGTCATACTGCGTCTTGACGGAGCTCTACCACCAGCGTTACATTTTCTGTTCCGTCCACTAGATGTCCCCACACTCCAATCAATCTACACGGCGACACAGGAAATCCACGCTGGTGCTGAGGAATGGTGTCAAACATCCAGTGACATTATATGGTCGGCTCAGTGAGTAAAACTCAAATCCAATTGTAACTTTTCCCGGTAGACCAAATAATTTTCTGTATCGGTCACATCTTCATGAACCCTGGTGGGCGAATGTTAGTACCTCAGATTCGGAATCAGAATCTGAATCAGGTTTACTATCACTGGCATATATCGTGAAATCTATCGCTTACCGGCGGCAATCCTACCAATGAATAATACTAAAACCATAAATTGCAAGAAATATAAATATATAAAGGAATGAATTACATTAAAGATGCAGTAAAAAGCAGGAAATACTGATTCAATGTCCATTTAGAAATCCGATGGAAACGCTTATTAATATTTCCTTTCTGGAGCGGGAGAAACACTGCAGTTTCCATCGACGTTGGTCTTTCTACTGATTACCCAGCATCAGAGAAAAGATGTAACTGGAAAATCCGCTCCCATCCTGTTGTCAACTCAATTTCAGAGATCTACCTGAATAACTTCTTCCACTTAGTACAAGTTGTAATCATTTAGATTTCCATCAAAGACATTAGAGACAGTCCACTGAACAGACTCTTCAAGGTAAATAATTGATACCAGTTGTGTCATCGTACAATGCAAATCACTCCTCAGATCACATATTTACACATCTTTAATTTCCATCACTTACACTCCAAAACGGGAACAGAGTCATAGACTCATAAAAAAGTACAGCCAAGAAGCAGGACCTTCGGCCCATCTAGTCCATGGCGAAACCATATCATCTGCCGACTCCCTTCGACCTGCACGACGAATATTGCCCCACATGATCTAGACTCTTTCGAACACAGTGTTGACAACTTTCAAATGAAACAATTCTTTGTCTCAATATGCTTACAACGTGCGCCATCACCCTCAAGTGCCGTTCAGTAGGCACAGTATATTAAGATCTCTAAGTTATAGAAAGGCAATTGTTTTAGCTGTTAAATTGTATAGTCTTTTTCCTGGAAGGCGACTGTTCACGCCTCCTTGTTTTTAGATTGGTCTGGTGCCACGACACCGGTCAGTGTGGATGAGAAATGGCTTAGGAAACGATGAGAGAAGTTATGTTACATCGCATCTACAGTGATATGGGGGGGGGGGGTGGTCTGTGATCATGTGACTATTGCAACTGATGGACAGAGTAATACCTGAATCTCCCAGCACCCTTTGCGCCATTCCTCGCAGCTGTATTATATTCACCCGTTGTTGTCTGAATATTTCCTGTTTTTGTTGTTGTTGCAAACCCAGAAACCATTACAATTGTTATTGTCTGACGGCAAGTGACGGCTAAAAGCAGATGTGCATCCATAGGTAAGGCCAGTTGCCGTGTTTTCCTTACTGGATTTAAGACACTTCGTATTTAAAGCAAACGCACTGATGATTGCTGAAGCAAAGCGGCCTGAAGTGACAATAACTTGTACTCGCGCTGTCGCTGTGTGTCAGTGCATGAGTGTAAAGTCCCATGCCTTCATTATATCTTCAATAAATCATGGCGGACCAGCTTCTGTTCTCTCCCGTCCCACGTTATTTTTTTCCAGAATCTGTCCTATATAAACATTATATTGTGAACATCCCTTGCCTACACACGGTACATGATGCATTGTATTTGTTGTCCAATGAAAGAAGGATAACCGGGATTTAGTGCTTTATGTCGGAATCTGAACGATAACAAAACCCTGCGACTCCACAACAGCTTGGCAGCTCTTTCGGTGAACGTTCTAGTTGACTTTAGACAAGCTGATCTTTCCATCACATATCAACAAATGAGAACTCGTGTTTTATTTCTGTCCAAGCGTCTCTTGGCTCTGAAACGCCAAGCCTGCGATCCCGTCGGGAGAGGTAGAAACGGGTAAGTCCGGCCAAAGGGGCTCTGGTGAAGATGTCCAGGCCAATCCACTGTACAGTGCAGACAATGGAGTATAGGAGCTTTGACGAACTCCAATCATACCATCGATCTCAGAGGACGGTGAAGACGGGAGGACATCAATGCCCAATGCCGCCGTTAGGAGCACAGGGCACAAGTATGTAAGTAAACTCACCTTCACCACAACAACAGCGTTAATGAAGCTTTCCCCTCCGGCGTTCTTTCCGAAATAACAAGTTTAAAACTGTGAATCTACTTATTTTCCAAACAAATTTCTGCTGAGAGGAACAGTACCCCTGGGCTACCATTATCAATATTTCCAACGCTAATTTTCTAATACCGGCCATTTACGGAAACAGAGGAATTGGAACTATTCCGTACAGTGCAGTGCAATTCTGAAATAAAGCCGTTTAGTTTTGGCAAAAATAGTTTTCTTGTGGTTAATTTAACGACGATTTTGTTCATGCCTCGCGGAACACGTGGACTTGAAATTCTTCACCTTACGAGTGGAACGGCAAAAGTAGATGTCATGTTAGTTGTATTTGTTGCTGTTGTGTGACAGGCTAATTAAATCAACAATTGCGTTAATATACTCAGATTTGCGTCAGACACTCGTACCAACGTTTGTAATTGGAGACTGTTGGGTTTTGCTGACACTGGGGAAAGCTCGATCACAGTTTGTTGAGAACGGCTGCGGGAACGACACTGCACGAACAGAACAGCCACAGTTGTTATAATGATTTTATTGTTCGAGCTATCAGACAATTTAATCTGTCCTAGTTAGTGCCATCTATAATCTGGCATATACCCGAGAACTCTTCGCATTGATATTGAAAATGACGAATATGTGGAGTAACAATACGGACCGATACAGACAAACTTCAGAGAGAGCTGGAGAATGGAACGGTGTATATGTTTGCATTCCGTCGGCCGCTCTGCAGATAACACGCGACTCCAATTGCACTTTGCCAGATGACGGAAACTGAAGCTGTCAAACATTAGTGAGTTTGGCGGGTATGCCATTTCATCGTTGTATCGTAGATTCTTGTGATTATCATCATCATCATCATCATCAGCGAACACTCGTAGTCGGGTGTGATTCTTCTCCTGCTGGTTGATCTGGTCACTTGTGTGTCTTGAAATGACTGAAGTGGCCGATCCGTGCTCCACAAGTCCTGTTGCAGTGTTGCCAGGTGTAGGCTATTGAGGTGCTGGTGGATGTGGCTGGTTGGGGCCTTTCCCCGTCTCTCCTTATGTTGAAGCCACTCAGTCTCAGCGGCACGGTGGAGGTTTTCTTCGAGCTGTGCAGTCTCCGCATAGACAGTCCGTCTCCAGCTTTTCCAACCCTGTGATAATTTCTCCCATCCATCCAGGTTGATGTGGAGCTTTCTCAGCTGGGTCTTGACAACCTCATTGAACCTCTTGTGTTGTAACTCGAGCTATGGCTAAAAAGATTATGTGCAGAATGGGGTTGTTACCCATGACTGTACAACTCGGGATTCGAGTTTTGAGGATGTTTTCAGAAACTTTCTTACCTTCATCGTTCGAACAAGATTCTTGGAGTAAGTCTGACAATGAAGGTTTGTCTCTGTCTAGGAAGCAGGTGATAGCAGAGCAGAGTAGAGACCCTGAGATTATCAAGTTAAAAGAACAAACTCTTCCGGATAGTGAAATTGATAGGGTGCTAGTAAGAGATTATTTTGAGAAAAGAGTACTGATGAGGAAGTGCAGACCGCCTACAGTTCCTGCAAGTGATGAATGGAACATTGTTCACCAGGTAGTTGGTGCTAATGTTTATCGAAATGAGATTTTAACTTTATCACTTGTGTGGACCTAAAGGGGTAAGGACAACTGTGGACAAGATTTTAAAACATTCTTACTAGCCTGGTTTGAGAAAAGATGTGACGATGTTTTGCAGAACGTGTCATACTTGCCAAATGGTTGGTAAACCTAATTAACTTACTCCGGCAGCCACACTGCAACCTATTCCCGCATTTGCTGAACCGTTTTCCAAAACTGTTATAATTTGTGTAGGACCATTACCAAAAACAAAAACTGGCCATCAGTATTTGTTGACTATCATGTGCACTGTGTCTAGATTTCCAGAGGCAGTACCACTTAGGAATATAACAAC
Source organism: Hemitrygon akajei (assembly GCF_048418815.1). Lineage (NCBI taxonomy): Eukaryota > Metazoa > Chordata > Chondrichthyes > Myliobatiformes > Dasyatidae > Hemitrygon > Hemitrygon akajei. The sequence continues at coordinate 659,163 of NW_027332071.1, forward strand.
TAAAACTGTAACAAAGGCTCTTATAAAATTCTTTACTTATTTTGGGTTGCCTAAGGAAATACAATCTGATCAACGCAGTAATTTGATGTCCGAATTGTTTCAACAGATAGCTTATAAATTGGGAGCTAAGCAGATTACTTCGTCTGCAACCCATCCAGAATTGCAAGGTGCCTTGGAGAGGTTTCATGCTACCCTCAAGACTATGATTAGGACGTATTTTGTGGAAAATGAAAATGAGTGGGATGAGGGTATATAGTTTCTTCTATTTGCAGTAAGGGAGTCGGTACAGGATTCATTAGGTTTCAGTCCATTTGAACTTGTATTTGGGCATAGAGTTAGAGGCCCTTTGGCCTTAATAAGAGAAAAATGGATTAATAAAGAGGTACACACTAAGTTGCTGGTCTATGTTTTAAAATATTAAGACAGATTACACAAAGATTGTAGCTTAGCTAGGGAATATCTAAAATCGGCTCAGGAGAAAATGAAAACCTTATACGATAAAGAAGCTAGGATGAGGACGTTTAAGCCTGGAGATAAGGTGCTGGTTCTTTTCCAGGTGCAAACGAATCCCTTACAAGCTAACTTTCATGGTCCTTATTAAATTGTGTCTAAAATCAATGATGTGGATTACGTGATAAAAACTTCAGATCGTAATAATAATAAGTCTGATCTCACTAGGAGCTTAATGGATGATTCACCTGAAGCGCATTGTAAACCCAACATTGTTTCTGTAAGATTACCAAACTCAACCATTCTGGAAAGTATTGATGAGCAATTAGCTCATTTACGGCCAGAGCAGAAGCAGCAAATGAAGCAATTAATTTTTAAGTATAGAGATTTGTCTCCAGACGTTCCTAGAAGAACCACAGTAGCTGCGCATGGTGGACATGTTGGAGATACTAAACCCAATAAACAACATCCATATAGGATGAACATGGAAAATGTGAACTTGCTGAGAAAGAAATTAAATATCTGCTGTAGAATAATATTATTAGTCCTTCTAACTCGAATTGAGTTAATAAATGTTTTATTTGTTATAAAAACCCGTCTCAATCATATATTCATTGTTGCTGGATTGTAATAATGAAATATCCGGATGTGGCTGAGCCAGAGTTTTAAAAGGTTGCAGCTTAATCCCTTGGCTTTGACCTGAACGTCTTTCTCCGAGCCTCTGCTAGGATCAAGCGACAAGCTGACGGCCATCGCTCCAAGGCCCCACATTACCGACAGGGAAGCGTGTGTGGCTTTCAGCCCGAGGCCTACCCTGCAAGGTGGATTCCCACAAACTCGCGCCCCACGCTTCATCGACCCCTTTCCCATTGCTGAAGTCTTCAGCACTGCTGCCGTATCTCTCAAGCTCCCCTCCACTCTCCGCCGCATTCATCTCACTTTCCATGTGTCCCGCATGAAGCTTATCATGAAGCGTATATGTCCTGTCCCCCTCCCTCACGGCTCATCGATGGGTCAGAGGTGTTCATGGTGGATGTTCGTCGCCGAGAGTGTGGAGTCCAGTACCTTCTGGACTGGGAGCGCTACGGACCTGAGGAGAGGAGCTGGGTCCCCGCCCGTTACATCCTGGAGGCCTCTCTCATCAGAGACTGCACCCAGCTCTACCTGCCGTGACGTCAGGGGGCGTCCGCAGTGTGTGCGTGGCGGGGGCGGGGGTACTGTCAGTACCTCCAGTTGAACTCTGTCTTTTTGTGTGTTTCCTCCAGCTGTCAGTCTGTGGTTTTGCATTGCCATGTCTCCGCTCCTGCTCTACTCCGGCCCCTGTGTTACTGAGTACTCCGTCTCTCATCTGTTTCTCATTATTACCTGTATTGCTGCCACCGGGGTCTCATTGTGCTCCACCTATCACCTGCCGCTCTGTTTATTGCTCAGTGTATTTCAGTCCGGTGCTTTCACCGGTTGGTTGCCACATTGTGCCAGTGAATATTCCTCAGCGTCTCCAGCATTCGTATCTGTACCCTGTCCGTCTGAATAGCGACTCTGCCTGTTTCCCGATTCTGGTGTTTGGATTTCTCTGGATGTTTTGATCTTCACCTGAACTTTGACGCTGACTTTGTTTGCATCTCGGGATTTGTGACTCAGTATATATCACTGTGTGCACTGTACTGGGTCTGCGATTGGATCCCTGCTCCAGAGCCTTGACAGAAATAGCAAACATGAATTGCTCTGCTCGCTCACCAGTAACTTCAATGACCGCAAGTAACACGTACAATATTTTCTCCACACTCAAGTACCTATCCAACATTGCAGACATTTTCTCTGTCCAGTGGTTTGTCCTCCTGTGCTACAGACGATCACTCGGAATTAGATGTTGAGATTACAGTTGTCTGAGCTTTTTAATATCATTTAGCGACTCAACAGAGACAGATTTCCACTGATTTAAAAGTAATGATTTTTAATTTACTTACAAACCAATTACGTCAAGCAGGTGCAATCCTCGCTGTGACAGATTCAGGATAAACTGATGAATTTATATTTAGACCATTTGTGGGAGTTAGTTTGTCCCAACAATGGTAACTGAACCTTCCGAGGTGTCTTATCAGCTAAAGGTGCTTCCACTGTACATATGCACCATTTGTCAGACAGAGAATATGGAAGTAAATTATGTCATAGTAGCTTGTGAAACTGTATTGAAACACCGACTCTTACCAGTCTCCTCAAGAGCATAAACTCTTGATGAAGTTTATGTTTAGGGGACTCTGCCGAGGGGGTTTCCAATATAATGTCTGTTTGTGGTGATGAATAAAGATTTTCCTATCCATGAAACGCTCAACGACTTCAGCGACTCAGTCATACTCAGAACAATTGGGGGCTTGTCCAGGACCCACCCCTAACCCTGACATATCGCTATCAAACTCACCAGTCTAGTGTGGGGGAACATATTTTAATCATACCACCCTGTATGTGTCAAAGAACACGGCTGAGAGCCGAAGAGGCGGTAAGAAAGTAAGTGTGTGTGTGTGTGTGTGTGTGTGTGTGTGTGTGTGTGTGTGTGTGTGTGTGTGTGTTGTGTGTGTGTGTGTGTGTGTGTGTGTGTGTGTGTGTGTGTGTGTGTGTGTGTCTAGACCCATTGTCTCTGCCTGGCCTTGGATTACTATACACTTGTCCGTCTCCAATTCAGTTTATCTCCCTTGGCTCATGCCCCTAATTTAATCTCCCTAGGCATTTGATAAGGTACCCCAAGCAAGGCTTATTGACAAAAGTAAGGAGGCGTGGGATCCAACGGGACGTTGCTTTGTGGTCCGAAACTGGCATGCCCACAGTAAGCAAAGAGTGGTTGTAGACGGATCATATTCTGCATGGAAGACGTTCACCAGTGCCGTGCCTCAGGAATCCGTTATAAGACCAAAACACCAAAAGATTTAGGAGCTGAAATAGGCCATTCTGGTCAATAATCAAGAACAGAGGTCAAAATTCAAATTTCATTTATTATTATTTTATGTGCAAATGTAACAGCCTTGATACTCGTCACCTGTCCGGATCAGCAGACACCCCCACGCACAGAGCAAGAATTATTTCAAATAGTTCACAAATCGGCTGTCTCCATTTAACAAAAGCAAGAACAGAGGTCAAAGTCCATATTGCATTTATTATTGAAGTCTGTATAAACGGAAGAACCTTGAGATTCGATACTCCTCGAAATCCAACGGCTCCCACAAGTCAGGGTGCACCCCCGAATCCGCCAACACACCCAACTCTGTGCAAATCAGTGCGAGCTCACACATCTGTGCTCACTGGTAAACGCGCATGCAATCCTTAAATCAGTGTGCACCCCGAAAGCAACGGACACCTCACAATTCCTGTGCACCCACCCTTCACATCCATAGCCCTAAATCTTAGCACATCCGTAAAGCAAGATCAGCCGCCGAATCACTCCTGCCTCCCCAGGTCTTCACTGTGTCCCGTTCCGTGTGCATTCAATATTCGATAGGTTTCAAACTGATTTCTCCCTTATTTTTTTGCCCAGAACCATCAAACGCTCCTCAAAGGTTCACTCGTTCATTCCCTGTTCAACCTCCTCAGAGTTAAGCCCATAGTATTGCTGTATCCCTTACAAACAATACAATGCTATATAGTTCCCCGAACCAGTGTATACACATCCCTCTGTTGTACTCGCCAAGTGTTCTCAGTCGCCAAGCCGTCACGACAAAGCGCCAGCGTTGTCTGCTAGCTACTCTCTGACACAAAGACACACACGGGAGCTTATATAAAACACATAGAAACATTAATAATGAACATATTATGAACTTTGAACTTTTTTAACATGGAGGCAGCTATTTCGAGAACTGTTAGAAATGAGTTGTGCTCTCGGAAAATCTAATTTGTCTGTGACGATTTCAGCGGGTTTGGGAGTACACATGGAAATGGGGCTGCACATTGATTTGCTGATTTCAGGGCATGTTGGCGAATAAGGGTGTGCACACAGATTTCGGAGGGTCAGTGAATTTCGGGGTGCCCACAGTTTTGACATGTGAGGATGCACAGGGTGTGCAGATCTATTTGAGGCACCGCACAGAATTGGGTGTGTCGGCGGATTTGAGGATGCACACAGATTGTGGTAACCTTGGATTTCGGGATGTGATGAATCTCAATAATGTTTCATTTAATAACAAATAAACTTTAAACTTTGAACTTTAAACTCTTGCGATTTGATTTAAGGTGGAGACAGCTATTTTGTGATTTGTTTGAAATGATTCTTGCTCTGGGAGTTGTCAGCAGGTTTGGGGTGCGCACAGATCTGGGTATGTGGGTGGATTTGGGAGTTGTCAGCAGGTTTGGGGTGCGCACGGATCTAGGTATGTAGGTGGAGTTGTGAGTGTCGGCAGGTTTGGGGTGCGCACGGATCTGGGTATGTAGGTGGAGTTGTGAGTGTCGGCAGGTTTGGGGTGCGCACGGATCTGGGTATGTGGGTGGATTTGGGAGTTGTCAGCAGGTTTGGGGTGCGCACGGATCTAGGTATGTAGGTGGAGTTGTGAGTGTCGGCAGGTTTGGGGTGCGCACGGATCTGGGTATGTAGGTGGAGTTGTGAGTGTCGGCAGGTTTGGGGTGCGCACGGATCTGGGTATGTGGGTGGATTTGGGAGTGTCGGCAGGTTTGGGGTGCGCACGGATCTGGGTATGTAGGTGGAGTTGTGAGTGTCGGCAGGTTTGGGGTGCGCACGGATCTGGGTATGTAGGTGGATTTGGGAGTGTCGGCAGGTTTGGGGTGCGCACGGATCTGGGTATGTAGGTGGATTTGAGAGTGTAGGCAGGATTAGGGTGCGCACAGATCTGGGTATGTAGGTGGATTTTTGTCGGCAGGTTTGGGGTCCGCACGGATCTGGGTATGTAGGTGGATTTGAGAGTGTCGGCAGGATTGGGGTGCGCACGGATCTGGGTATGTAGGGGGATTTGGGAGTGTCGGCAGGTTTGGGGTGCGCACGGATTTGGAGATACACTGATTTGTGAGCGAACATTGAGTTGTGGTTCATTCGGCTTTGCGGGTGTGCACAATTTTGGGAGAACACACAGATTTACAGATTAGCGCAGATTTGGGAATCCCGGTGGATTCGGAGGTTGTCAAATTTGATTCATTGATACAAACTTTAATAATAAATTCCACCTGAACCTTGACCTCTGTTCTTGCTATTCTTTAGGGTGGAGGCAGATATATCGAGAACTGCTTGAAACGATCCTTGCTCTGAAAATGTAACTTGCATGTGGGGGCGTCAGCAGGTTTGGGGTGCGCACAGTCGGTGGATTTGGGGGTATCTGTGGATTCGGAGTGGGCTCGGATTTGGGGGTGCACACATATTTGAGGATTACTGTGACATAGGGATGCTTTGGTGAATATGGGGGCGCACAGGGATTTGTGGATATGAGCAGTCATAGGGGTTTGTCAGCGAATATGGGGGTCGGTGGATTTGGGAAACCCACTGATGAAGGGATACAGATAAGTTTGATGAGGTCCGAAGATTTAAGGGGATGTCAATGATTATACGAAGTATATGCATGTGTGTGTTTGCAATTTAAACTTTGTTCTTGCTACTTTTAAGGTGGACGCAGCTATTTTGTAAAGTAGTTGAAGTGAATCCTGCTCTGTGATAGTGTAATGTGTAGGTGTGCGCACGGATTTGGGGTGCGCATGGATTTGCGGATGTGCGCATATTTCGGGACTTATCGGTTAATCTGGGGATGCATACGGATTTGGTGGTAAATGTTGCTTTGAGGATATGCACAGATTTAGGGGTAAGTCAGTGAATGTGCGAGTGCACTGGAATTTTCGGGTGTCGGTTGATTTTGGGGTGCACACTGATTTGAAGGTTGATTGAGGTTTTGCCAGTGAGCACAGATTTGTGGGTGCACACTGATTTGCACAGAGTTGGGGGTGTGGGCGGATTCGGGGGTGAGCACTGGCTTGGGAGAGCCGGTGTATTGGGAGGTGTGTCAGATCTCAAGGTTGTTCCGTTTTGAATGAAATATTAATAAATTCAATGTGAATTTTGTCCTCTGTTCTTGTTTTTATTTTAAATGGAGCTAAGTATTTTGTGAAATGATACACACCACACACACACACACACACACACACACACACACACACACACACACACACACACACACACACACACACACACACACACACACACACACAATTTCGCACCGTTTTCTGTGACACCTACGGAGTGACATGATTAAAACAGACCCCTCCACCCCTCTAGATTGCTCAATTTCATGGCATGTGTTCGGGTTAGGGATGGGTCACGGATGAGCCCCCAAATGATCTGCGTGTGACTAAGTCACTGAAGCAATTGGAGGATTTAGTGGATACGAAATTGTGTTTATTCATCAACACAAACAGACATTTTCTTCTAAGCCTCTCAGTAGAGTCCCACAAGCACAAACTACATCAAGAGTTTATACTCTTGAGGAGAATGGTAACAGTAGGTGATTCAGTACAATTTCACAGGCACAGTGAAATTTACTTCAATATTCTCTGTCAGACAACTGGTTCTTTTGAAGTACATATTTACAGTGGAAGCATATTTAATTGATAAGACACCTCGGACGGTTCAGTCACCTTTGTTGTAACAAACTAACTCCTACAAATGATCTAAATATTATTCATTAATTTCATCTGTCTGATGTAATTCGTTTGTAAATAATTTGAAAACCTTTATTTTTCAATGTGTTGAAATCTGTCCCTGTAGAATTGCAAAATGGCTTAAAAAACCCCAGGCATGTGCTGCCTTAACACTTCATTCCGAGAGATCGCCTGTCGCACAAAGAGACAAATCACCGGCCAGAGAAAATGGCTGCAATGTTCGATAGTTATATCAATGTGGTGAAAGTATTGTACATGTTCATTGCCGTCATTGGAGTTCCTGGTGAGTGAGCAGAGCATTTCATGTTTGTTATTTCTGTGTGTTAACCGGTGTGAAACTGTTTAAGATCATGTTACAAGCTTACGAACTGATCATCCTTACACAAATATCGATATCGATCCTGTCAATGTCACATTCTGAATTTTTGTATTTATTAACAAGTGGAACTAAGTCTATGTTTCTCCTCTAACTCACGGGATCGAATTGAACGCTGTTCTTGCCTTGAATGACACCTTGTCCAGAGATGTCCCAGTGCTGGGGTGAGGGATCTCTCCGGGAAGTTGTCACTGGGAAATGCTTGCATTCTCAAGTACACTTTTCCTAAGGTTATTGATCAGAGGGTAACCCTAGTCCTGCGCTTCACGCCTCACTGTGGAGTCTGTCAGAGTCGGATCCCACTGTCCGTTGGTCAGTTATTGGGTCTGATCACCTGAACCTGTGTTCACGGATCTGCTGCCGTGTGTTATCGAATTAAACTGCGCTGCAGAATTAATCCATTAACGGAGCAACTCAGCCACAGGTCACTAAGTGGTTCCTTCTTTCCCTCTGAAACCCGTCATAAATCGGGACAGCGCTTCGTCCTGAAGGAGGGTCTCAACACGAAACGAAAGATTATTCAATTCCACGGATGATGCCTGACCTACTGAGTTCCTGCAGTTTTGTCTGTGTTGCTCCTCTCTGTATCCCTTCTGGGCCTCATCAGATGCTGATTTTCCAGAGTCCTGGTCAGTCAGTTAATTCAGTGAAACCGGCCCCATCAGCGACTGGAATGGGGTTCTACACCGATCGTTGTTGTTCATGCAGATCGTTTTTATCGATAACGATTCCCCACGAATCGTCTTATCTGCACACTGAAGAAGACAGGTCAGAGACAGTGCAACCCATTTCTGGTGTTAGATTATCAGCCGTTTACAGACTCTAGCACTGTTTTCAGTAATGCCCAGTGTCTGCTCTCTCTCTCTCCAGTGAATGTAGTGGCGATTGTGATCCTGTCCCGGGGAAAGTGCGGCCTCTCTACCTGCACCACTCGCTACCTGGTGGCCATGGCAGCGGCGGATCTACTGACCATTGTCACCAGCGTCATTTTGATTCGAATCAGAGTGTTTTACTTCCGGTGGAGTTTTCTGAGCATAACCCCTGTGTGCAGTGTTATCGATGTTCTGAGCTTCATAGCCACACACTGTTCTGTCTGGTTCACCGTCACTTTCACCTTTGACCGGTTTGCCGCCATTTGCTGCCAGAAACTGAAAACAAAATATTGCACCGGGAAAACTGCAGCTGTGGTTCTGACAACAACCGGCGTACTGTCGTGTCTGAGAAGCGTTCCACGATACTTTGTTCGGGAACCCAGTGTGATCATCGACAATGTACCGTGGTTCTGTATTACCAAGGACAATTATTTCACTGACCCCTGGTGGGTGGGATATGATTGGCTCGATACTGTTTTAACTCCGTTCCTGCCTTTCGCTGGGATCCTGCTGCTCAACGCTCTGACAGTCAGACACATTTTAGTGGCCAGTCGGGTCCGTAAGGGGCTGAAGGGTCAGAGCAAGAGGGAGAACCGCAGTGACCCGGAGATGGAGAGCAGGAGGAGGTCTGTGGTTTTACTCTTCACCCTCTCCGGCAGCTTCATCCTGCTGTGGATGACATACGTTGTAAATGTCATATATTATCAGGTCTCGGGAAATGGGGTCGATTTCAATGAATCTGAATTGATCTTTCACTACTTCGGGTTTTTCCTGATGAATTTCAGCTGCTGCACGAACACATTTATTTACATGGTGACTCAGTCGAAATTCAGGGAGCAGGCGATCAGCGCGGTGAAATATCCCGTCACTTCGATGCTTCAGTTGATTAACGGCGCCGCATCCTGAGTAGTCGCCAGAGGCGGCGGCAGAGTCTCCAGTCCGGGCTCCAGCTCCTCAGATTCACCGCCTCATCTCCCAACTGTTATTCCCGGGTGAATTGTCCCATCGACCGGCAGTCCGGGACGTTAAGATAGTGTGTGTGTCGGGAGGGGCAAAGCACCGTCCAAGAGAGTCAGAACCTCATTCTTCCCGCCAGATGCCAGACAAAGAACTACTCCGGAATGCCGCCCGCACATTCGTCTGCGGATATGTCCATCTATTCCCATTCCGCTCACCAACTTCACTGTCAGACATTCCCACAAGACGGCGCGGGTCGAGTCAGATGCTCATTTACTAACCCAATGTAGACACCGATCTCCACTATCTCGTTTATTGAAAGGCAAAATTAAGATACTCCAACCTAAAGGCGCATTCCCTCTCTATATACGTAATGAAACACAATACTGCGAATTAAATTAAAGTCACCCTGTGACTTAAGAAAGCGATTAAATGAAGTCAATCAAGCCAACCAAAATTTCAATGAAGTCTGTATGATTTCTTTCCTGATATGCTACACCCTGAAATAGCATCTGTTCAAACGTTTCTTAATGAAAAATCCTATTCGATTCGGAAGCATGTTTTGGTGTGTGTGTGTGTGTGTGTGTGTGTGTGTGTGTGTGTGTGTGTGTGTGTGTGTGTGTGTGTGTGTGTGTGTGTGTGTGTGTGTGTGTGTGTGTGTGTGTGTGTGTGCCGCTCCAGGCCGACGGGTTGTTTGCCTTTACACAACGTAGCGTCGCCTCCAGGTCGTGTTTAACCCGTTCCGCCTGCCCGTTTGTCTGGGGGTGGAAGCCGGATGACAGGCTGACCGATGCACCTGAGGCTTGACAGAAGGCCCATACCTGTGAGACGAACTGGGGACCTCGATCGGAGACGATGTCCGCGGGGATTCCGTGGAGGCGGCAGACGGACGAGAGGACCTGCGGGTTCTGGAGAGGAAGGGAGTTTAGGGAGGAGTGCACCGCCTTGGAGGATCGGTCTGCCTCGGTGAGTCCGGGGGTGTTCTCAAGTGAAGGGGGTGGACCGGGGACGAAGTGTCGGGCGATGTGTGACCAGGGACGACCAGGGATTGGACGGAGAGGATGAGAGGCTTTTCCCCGGGCACAGATGGAACATGCCAAGACATAGGAACGGGTATCCGCCTCCATGGACGGCCGCCAAGAGTGCTTTTTCAGCAGGGTTAGGGTCCGATCAATCCCGGGGTGGCAGGCGAACAGAGACTTGCGCCCCATTGGGGAACCTGGGACCTGACGGAAACGGGCACATACAGACGATCTATGGGTCCATTGCCTGTGTCAGGGTAATCCTGTTGGGCTTTTTTAACTTTGGAATCCATCTCCCAAGTGAGGGTGGCAACCACGCAGGGTGGTGGGAGGACAGCCTCTGGGCTGGAAGTGTCCTCCCTGGAGTCGGATTGGCGGGACGGCGCGTCCGGCTTCCCGTTCTTGCGGGAAAACTTTAACGGTCCATAAAATAATGACCAACCGGCCTGGCGGGAGTTCAAACGTTTGGCAGTCTGAATATACTCCAGGTTTTTATGATCAGTCCATACCACAAACGGTAGTTCTGCCCCCTCCAGCCATTGCCTCCATTCTTCCAATGCCAGTTTGACCGCCAGGAGTTCCCGATTCCCCGCGTCGTAATTCCGTTCGGCGGGACACAGTCGGCGAGAATAGAAGGCGCAGGTGTGAAGCGTTTCGTCCGAACTTGATCGTTGGGGCAGGACTGCTCCTATCCCGGAGTCTGAGGCGTCCACCTCGACAATGGATTGACGGGCTGGGTCCGGATGGACCAGAATGAGAGCGGTGGTGAAACGCCTCTTTAGGTCGGTGAATGCCGAGTCGGCTTCGGAGTCCCAACAGAAGGGGGTAGTAGGCGAGGTACTCCGGGTAAGGGGGGCCGCCACTCGACTGCAATCTCTGATAAATCGGCGGTAGAATTTGTCAAACCCCAGGAATCGTTGAATTTTGTTGCGGGTCGTGGGCCTAGGCCATTCTTCCACTGCCTGGATCTTCTCTGAGTCTGCTGTCACCTGCCCGCTCTCGATGATATAACCCAGGAAGCTGACCAAAGGGACTCAGCCACCTGAGGAAAAATAGGAAAGAAATGGCAGATGGAATACAGTGCCAAAACGTGTATGGAGATGCACTTTAAAAAACAGCCCAATGATCCAAAAATCTGAAGCTCTCCCACCTGCACCAGCTCCATCGTCACACGGTAAACTGTATACTCTTTTTACTTCTGATTTCACTGGTACTGTGGTATGGGTAGCAATCCTAAGGACACAGCCCTGTAATACCCGCCATTTAACTTTGCACACATCTCTCTGAACTCACTTTGAATAATATTATCCCTTTTCCTACCCATGGCATTGGTACCTATATGGACCACAGCATCTCGCTGTTCAGCCTTCAGAAGACCATAAGATTCTGGAGCAGAATCGGGAAATTAGACCTAATAAATCCGCGTTTTCATCATGGCTGTTCCACTTTCGCTTTCAGCCCCCATCCTTTTCACCGTCGCCCTTCCTTTTCTGTCTAAACAAGAATTTATCAACCTCTGCCTTAGATATACCGAATGACGTCTCTGGCAAAGAATAGCACAGATTGACAACCCTGGCTGACAAGAGAAGTCGAAGCCAGCATCAGAGAGGGAATAAAATACAACAAAAATAATTCCAGCAGTAGCTGACTAGCAGGCGACGAAGAATGGGAAGAGAGGGTCCTTTTCCGGCTGGCTGCCAGTGAGAAGTGTTGTTCGACAGACGACAGTGTTGTGATAATTCTTTCACGTTATATGTCAATGATTTGGATGATCTAATTGATGGCGTTCTTGCAACGTTTACAGACAATACGGAGATGGGTGGAGTGACAGATAGTTTTAAGGACGGAGCGAGGCTGCAGAAAGACTGACAGATGAGGAAAATGGACAAAGAAGTGGCAGATGGAACGCAGTGCCAGGAAGTGTATGGTCATTCACACTTGTAGAGGAAATGAAAGGGTTGAGTACTTTCTAAATGGAGAGAAAATGCAAAACACGGACAAGCACAGAGAACTGGGACTCGTTGTGCAGGATTCCCTCAAGGTTATTTCTGAGTTCGAGTGTGTGATGAGGAAAGAAAAGGCGATATTAGCATTTATTTGGAAGTAGCTCCAATGCAAGAGCAAGGATGTAATGTAGCGGCTTTATAAAGTGCTGGTGTGGCCTCAAACGGAGTATTGTGAACAGGCTTACACCGCTTATCTTCAGAAGAGTGTGCTGAAACTGGAGAGGGTTCAACGAGGTTCACGAACATGATTCCAGGTTCGATGGCTTTCGGTCTGCATTCACTGGGATTCAGAAGGATGAGGGGTGACCCGATTGAAACCTATCGAATGGTGAAAGGCTCTGACGATGAGCCGGGAAAGTAGAGGCGGATGAGCCTGACACCAGCGGTTAACTTATTGTCAGACATTCTAAGGGACAGGATATAGAAGTATTCCAAAGGTATCAAATGTTTCAAATGTGTAGTTAATATAAGACAAATGTATACAATATACATCCTGAAATTCTTCTCTTCACAATCATCCACGAAGACAGAGGAGAACCCCAAAGAATGAATGACAGTTAAATGCTAGTACCCGAAATTACCCCCAGTTCACCCCACCCACGCATAAGCAGTAGCAATGCAAATATCTCCCCCCCCCCCCACCCACCAGTTGTAGAAAGCATCGGCGCCCTCCACCGAGCACTGAAACGTGCAGCAAAGCGTGAATAGAGACACAGACTTGCAGAACCCCAAAGACTACACGTTCACCCGGTAATTCAACATACCACAGCCTCTCCCTCTCTCCACCCCCCACTCTCTCTCTCTCTCTCTCTCTCTCTCTCTCTCTCTCTCTCTCTCTCTCTCTCTCTCTCTCTCTCTCTCTCTCTCTCTCTCTCTCTCTCTCTCTCTCTCTCTCTCTCTCTCTCTCTGTCTAACTCTCTCTCTCTCACTCTTTAATAAGGGAAAGAAACAGCTCGCTGATTTAAGATGTTAAATGTCTGTTGTGTTGCTTGTTCCGAGCTCTGTGCCCGAAGATCTCGGGGCTCCGGGCACACAGCCAGCAGCCAGCTCGCTGCTTTCGATCTTCCGTCTCCCACGACGCACCGATTTCCTGTAACGGCACCGACCTCAACTCCACCCGCCTCCAGAGCCACTAAATCCCGGAATACTGAAGGCGCGCTGGTGTTTTAGCCCTCGTCCTTGGTATATCGAATAACGGCCAGTCGTCAGACTCCGAGAACGGGTCCCATTCCCGCAAAGAACCAAAGTCAGTTTGGAATTCCAGGTCAGGGTCTTCAAAAGAAATATGAAAGGGAAAAATAGAGATATTAAAATAGAACTAGAGCTCTTTCTGAAGTTGCAAACAAGGAGTCGCCGTTAGGCGCCATCGTCCTCCTCAGCTCCACGTAACTGTGGAGTTCAATGGGAATATGGTAAACTGGATTTGCAGCTGACACCTGGATACAGAGCATGAGTGGCAGTGAGGCAGATTATCAAAACTTGGAGATGAGTTTAGCAGCTGGATAAATGGGCTGACGGTTTTGCAGCTGGAATGTAATGAGGACCGATGTGAGGTGTTGCGCTTTGCCGGGAACAACAGGGTCGGACTCAGACAGTGACTGGTCAGGGATTGTCTGCGGAGAGCAGAGGGATCCGGGAATACAGTTCCATAGTTCCGGGCAGGGTCATGAAGAAAGCCTTTGGCACATTGGCCTTCATGAATCAATGTACTGAGTACACGAATTGCAATGTTATGTTGAAGTTGTAAAGGACGTTACTGAGGACAATCCTGGAGTATTGTGTGCAGTTTGGATCATAGAAAGCAAGATCCTACAAGACAATGCAGGTCCTTCGGCCCACATAGCTGTGCTGAACCCGTCTTTACCATTGAACTACCCAGGCTTACCCATAGCCCTCTATTTTTCTAAGCTCGGTGCATCTATCCAGGGTCACCCATCTACACATCAGAAGTATCAAGAACCTTGAACGATTAGAGCGAACATTTATAATGATGTTTCCAGGAGTTGAGGGCCCGAGATGGAGAGAAAGATTCAAAGGGTTTTGTCACACCGAAGCTGAGGCTTTTCCCCCTCAGGTTGGGTGAGACCTGTATAAAAGGTCATAAGTTCGGGGTAAAAGGAAAAGGGTTTATGGGTAAAATGTGAAGGAACTGCTTTACTCAGAGGACAGTGTGAGTGTGAAATGAGACGCCAGTGGAAGTGGAGAAACGAGGTTCCATTGAGCCACTTGGACAGGTAATTGGACGGGAGGGATGGTCCTGGTGCCGGCCGAAAGGGCCGTCGGGAAACAGACTATCACACTCTGGAGGAGATGATGGGTATGTTGATGTGTGAGGAGTTTGATAGCTCTACATCCAATCCCTAAGAATCTTCTCCAGAAACGTGTCTACCCCTAACGTGAGTCTATATTTTCCAGGATTATCCATCCCCCTTCTTAAATAACAGAATAAGATCGATCAGCGCTTTTCTAGAATCTTACTCGTGGCTACAGAGAACACAAATATATTGGTCAAGTCACTAATGATGTCATTTCTGCCTCTCTCAATAATCTGCAGTATATCCTACCAGGCTCTGAGTAAATAATCCACCTTACTGCCCGATAAGAGACTAAACACTACCTCCTTTGTGGTCCTGTACTGATACAAATTAAAAAGGCATTGTGATTAAGTATAGGATAGGAAAGGTTCAGTTAAAGACTCCTACAGCAGGGAAAATAACCTTTCAGCACCAGTGCCCATGTGACTATTCAAGCTAACTCATGCCCAGAGGAAATGGCTCACACGCAGGCAGATGGGACAATTTTGGTGGGCGCCAGTGCAGCCTGGAAGGGCCACTCTCAATGCTGAAACTGGAGTGTTTCATCCGAAACTTCGACAGTATTCCTCTCAGGAGATTGTGCCTGACCTGATAAGTTTCTTAAACTGTTGCATTCTAAACAAAGTATATTTTGTGCAGGAGGTCTCCAGAGGAGATTCACCAGGAGTGTGGAGGATCGTAGTTCATAACTCCCAGAGTGCCTGCTGCCGGCTGGTGGCGCAATTTTCTCTGCATCGGCAGAGGCGGAGGGAGGTCTGGCAAACATCGCCGGGACAGACACTCGGAGGTGTGGACGGAGAGCCACGCCTGTCCCTGTAGATGCCGCGGCCGACGACCACCGACAGCAGTATCGCTGAACTCCGACATAGCGCCATAGCAGACGAGGAGGGTCTGAGTTTGGGGCAGAGTTCCACCAGGCCTATCGTAGTTCAAACCCTTCACTGTCCCCTGCTGTCACTGGCAGAGGAACCTGTCGGTCAAATGAGATGATTAGTTAATGTGAATTTCGGTCATGTAGAGAGGTAGGAACGTGAAAACAACAACTATGTTGCCTTAGGAAAATAGAGGCGGATCAGTTCGACAGGTTAAAGTACTGTTGGGTGTGTCTTATGCAGAGACCTTGCAAAAAGTTCAACCTGACTCAGACTGCTAAACTTAATAAAGTGTTCCCAGTCAGAGAATAGACTAGGGGGACAGTGGATATATATCCGCATCACAGTTCTCTCGGGAAAGATACTGTACTGGTGGATACAATGGAGTTTGTGATGTTTATAATGGATGTGGTGAATTGTACTGATCAGACATCTCGTCCTACCGGCAAAAACATAAAATGATTGTGAAAGCTGCAGAAAGGTATCTCGGTGTAACCGGTGTTATGTTGGAAGCTGTAAGTGAAAATCTGATGGGTGGAGTATCTGCATCCTAGTCTATCCCAGCCTGATTTTTCATCGTCAACACATTAAGAAGTCTGTTTCTCATTTGTCAGAATCCCCCGGTGTTTTGAGTATTCAGGAAAAGAGATTATTTTCACAGTTTTCTGTGCAGGATTATATTGTCGTTTGGCGTGATTGGTCATTTGATAGAGAGATAGTGCTGTCAGTTTTATAAGAAAGGAGGCAGGGTGAATTGAGGCAGGGAAAGTTGTGAATGTGAATGAACCGTATGTGGGATTTGCTGCAGAAATATTTGATTCAGCAGGTAGTTGTATAAAACAGATCATGGTTAACAACGGTTGTGGAAAACTTTTTACTGAGTTGCGAGAAAGTATATTTTGTTCTCGCTCACGAAGAGTTGTCTGCTGCTGAGATTTTAACGCAGTTCGCTGAGGGTTTGTTTGCGGAATGATGGTAATGGTTTGATTAAAGAACAGTTTTTCAACTTGTGTGTCTGAATGGGCACGAGATTTAATATTCACAGTAGTTCTAGAACCGCTGCAGAATATTGACGAAGATGTGTATTTTTACAATGAAAGGTTATGTCACGTTATTCAGCAAACTGAGATGGAAGTGATTCCCATTACAAACAGAATTAATAGGAGAAAGGCTGTATCACTGTGGACTGAGGAGTGTACAGAGGCGATTAGGGAGTGGAACAAGGCGTTTCGGAAAGTGAAGAAGTATCAGTGTCCCAGTAACCTTATTAAGTATAAAAGGGCAGAAGCCGTGGTGAGGAAAGTGGTGAAGATTGCGAAAAAGATTTTCTGGGGACATACTGTGACAATATTGCAGGGGATTGGTAGGTCAGACGTCACCAGGACAGGATGATACATGTTATTGTGTGGTCAGATAAATGGGGATGTCGGCATATTTCGGGGTTTGCTAGTGAATCTAGTGGTGCGGACGGGTTTGGCGGAGCATCCAGCTTTGCGGATGTGCTCAGCTTCAGGGGTACGTCAGCGAATGTGTGAGTGCACAAGGATTTCGTGGTGTCGGATGCTTTGGGGTGGACACTGATTTAAAGGTTCATTGAGGGTGTTCTGGTGAGCACAGATTTGTGGGTGCAGACTGATTTGCACAGAGTTCGGTGTGTTGGCGGATTTGGGGGTGAACAATAACCTGGGTGAGGCGGGGCATCTGGAGGGGTGTCGAATCTCGAGGTATTACCGTTTATCCATACTTTTATAATAAATGCAATATCAACGTTCACCTTTGTTCTTGCTATGTTTTGAATGGAGACGAACTTTTTGTGAACTGTTTGAAATGATTCTTTCTCTGGGATACTCTAATGTGAATGAGGGGGTGCCTCCTGATTTGGAGCTGCGACAGGTCTCAAAGTTATTCCATTTGTACATACATTACTAATAAATGCAATTTGAATTATGCCCTCCGTTCTTGTCTCTTTTATTGTTCAGGCAGCCATTTTGTGAAGTGTTGGAACTGTGCAGTTTGCGGAGACAGATGAGAAGGGACTAAACCAAGGGGGATAAAGTGAATTGAAGTGTATAGCCCGGCGGGGTCAGCCAGAGACAATCAGTCTATCCACACACTGAGAGAGAAACACACACACACACACACACACACACACACACACACACACACACACACACACACACACACACACACACACACACACACACACACACACACACACACACACACACACACACGTACGTGGAGTCGTCGTTGGGGCGCCTCTCCAGCCCTCAACCATGTTCTTTGAAACACAGAGGGTGAGATAATTAAAACATACTCCCCCACACTAGATTGGTGAGTTTGATGCCATGCGTTACGGTGAGGAATGGGTCCTGGACGAACCATCAAATATTCTGTCTGTGACTGAGTCACTGAAGTCGTTGGAGGGTTTCATGTACATGAAATCGTTTGTTCATCACCAGAGACGTACTGTTTATGTAATCCCTCTCAAACAACAGTTTATACTACTCAGGATAATAGTAACAGTACGAGTGTGTGTGTGTGTGTGTGTGTGTGTGTGTGTGTGTGTGTGTGTGTGTGTGTGTGTGTGTGTGTGTGTGTGAGTGTGTGTGTGTGTGTGTGTGTGTGTGTGTGTGTGTGTGTGTGTGTGTGTGTGTGAGTGTGTGTGTGTGTGTGTACCCTTAACTCCTGGTGGAGTCATCGGGGCACTGTTACAAGCTTTTTGCACCGATCTTTTTGGTGATTGCTCATCATACGACGTGTCTTGGGCATCTGAAACCTGGCGGAGCCCATCCCTCTCCAGGCGTTTTTGGAGCCGGCTGGATTCGAACTCGGGAGTCCGGCGCTGATGCCACTACGTCACCAGCCGGTGTAATGTTCGTGATTCAATACATTTTCACAAGCTACAATGGCATAATTTACTTAAATATTCTGTGTCTGATAAATGGTTACTTTGAAATGCATATTTACACTGGAAGCACATTTAATTGATAAGATATCTCGGACGGTTCAGTCACCTGCGTTGGAACAAATTAGCTCCCAATGGTCTTCCTATTAATTGAACCGTTAAATCGCTATCCGTCACCGCGGGAATTTCACCTGTCTGATGTAATCGATTTGTAAATAATTTAAAATCTTTATTTTTAAATCTGATGAATTCTCTCCCTGTGGAGTCACTAAATTGTATTAAAAACCCGAGGCATGTGCTGCCTCAGCATTTCATTCCGAGAGATCGCGTGTAACACAGGGGGGTCAAATCACTGGACAGAGAAAATGTCTGCATTGTTGGATATGTACATGAGTGTGCAGAAAATATTGTATGTGTTCATTGCCAGTGTTGGAGTTCCCGGTGAGTGAGCAGAGGGATTTATGTTTGGAATTTCTGATTGTTACCGGTGTGAACCTATTCATGATCATTTTACAATCTTCCAACTTGATGATCATTGTACAAATATCCGTCAGAGATATCGATCCTGTCAATTCGACTTTCCGATTTTTCATATTCAATGACAAAGGGAACTAAATCTCTGTCTCTCCTCTAACCCACGGGATCGACTCAAACGCTGTTCTTGCCTTTAATGATACCTTGTCCAGATTTGTCCCAGTGCTGAGGACAGGTAGCTCTACGCGAAGGTGTGACTGGGGGGTGGGGGGGGGGGTTCATTGTCAGGTTCACTGTTTCTGAGTTATTGATCAAAGAGAGCCCCTGGTGCTGTGTTTCGCGTCTCCCTGTGGAGTCTGTCACAATCGTATCCCGCTGCCTTTTAGTTAATAATTTGGTCTGATCACCCGATCCGGTGTCCAGGGATCTGCTCACGTGTGTTATCGAATTGAACTGCGGTGTAGAATTAATCCGTTAACTGAGCCATTCAGTCTCTGTTTGATAATACTGTGTCCAGTGTTTTCAGGGTGTTTCTCCCCTCTGTATCTCATCTTGGAAACATCAGATGCTGATTTTCCAGAGTCCTGGTCAGTCACGGTTAAGTCAGTGAAACCGGCCCCATCAGCGACTGGAATCGGGATCAGCAGCGATTCTTGTTGCTCATTCAGCTCGTTTATATCGCCGACGATTCCCCACACATTGCTTTATCTCCACACTGAAGAAAACAGTTCAGAGATAGTGTGACCGTCTGGTGCTAGATTAGCAGCCGTTCACAGACATCTTTAGCTGCAGCTCGATCCGGTGTTAATACCCGGAGAATGTGTCAACTAATGCCCAGTGTCTGTTTCTCTCCCTCTCTCTCTCCAGTGAATGTAGTGGCGATTGTGATCCTGTCCCGGGGAAAGTGCGGCCTCTCTACCTGCACCACTCGCTACCTGGTGGCCATGGCAGCGGCGGATCTATTGACCATTGTCATCGGGGTCATTTTGACTCGAATCAGAATGTATTACTTCCCGTGGAGTTTTCTGGACATCACCCCTGTGTGCAGTGTTATCGATGTACTGAGCTACACAGCCACACACTGTTCTGTCTGGTTCACCGTCGCTTTCACCTTTGACCGGTTTGTCGCCATTTGCTGCCAGAAACTGAAAACAAAATATTGCACCGGGAAAACTGCGGCTGTGGTTCTGACAACAACCGGCGTACTGTTCTGGCTGAAAAACGTTCCCCGCTACTTCACATCGGAACCCAGGGTAATAATCGACAACATACCGTGGTTGTGTGTTCTCAGGGACAATATTTTCACTGACCCCGGGTGGGTCGGATATGACTGGCTCGATACGGTTTTAACCCCATTTCTTCCTTTCGCCGGGATCCTGCTGCTCAACGCTCTGACAGTCAGACACATTTTACTGGCCAGTCGGGTCCGTAGGGGACTGAAGGGTCAGAGCAAGGGGGAGAACCGCAGTGACCCGGAGATGGAGAGCAGGAGGAGGTCTGTGATTTTACTCATCACCCTCTCCGGCAGCTTCATCCTCCTGTGGATGACACATTTTGCAAATGTCATATATTATCAGGTCTCAGGAAAAGGGTTCCAATTCAATGATTCTGAATGGATCTTCAGCGACGTCGGCTTTTTGCTGAGAGATTTCAGCAGCTGCACGAACACATTTATCTACGCGGTGACTCAGTCGAAATTCAGGGAGCAGGTGATCAGCGCGGTGAAATATCCGGTCACCTCGCTGCTTCAGTTCATTAATAAAACCGCGACCTGAGCAGAAGCCAAAGGCGGTTGCAGTGAGGGTTCCAACTCCTCACATTCACCCCCTGATCACCCAGGTGTTATTCCCGGCAGGTTATCGCATCGACCGGCAGCTCTGGAACGTTAGGATAGTGTGTGTTTTGTGAGGGGCAAGGCACCGTCCTGGAGACTCAGTACCGCATTGGACCAACCAGATGACAGTCAAAGACCTGCACCGAAACGCTGTCCAGCCATTGGTCTGTGCATATGTCCATCTATTCCCTTGGCGGCCCATCAACCTTACAGCCCACAAAACGGCGGGGATCTAGTCGATTACTGGCTGCCTAATCCAATGTCAATCACACTACTCTCCGGCTTCCCCTTGAATGATTTGCTAATGTAACGAAATGGGGCGGGTTTTGGTTAAAAGGCGTTTGACAGATCAAATTAAAGTCGCATTCCCGACACTAACTGGACTGGAGTGTGGTGCAGAGAATTATTAAAAAAAAAACTTCACTGCTTCTTTTTTGAATAAAATTCTTTCCCTTCTTGTTTTACTCCGTTCCCCCATTAAGCTAACAGTTACGCATTCTGCAGTGGTGTTTCCTTTATGCTCATTATCCCAACAGTCTTGCTATAATTCTCAATCCCACCAACCCCTTAGCTTCTGATTTGCCGGCTGGAAGGTCTTTATCCACCGCTGGAATTGTATCAGCTTTTGTAACTCAACCTCTCCGTGCAGGTTGAGACCCATAAGATGACCCATAAAACTCATAAGAAGTGAGCCAATGAGTTTCCAACAGTAAATCTGACCAACCGCTAGAATAAATTTTTTTAAGAATCATCAAAACCGAAAAGGCATGTGAATAAATCAGAGCTTTACACGGACAAATTTCCCCCACCCAGTGTAAGCTTAAAATGATGGCAACAAATGCTACTCTATATACTGATATATGGTTAGTAAGTTGTTTCTTTGTCGTTACCTGTAATTAAGGAACAGAAACAGCCAGAGGAACGTCTCAGTTGTTATCTTTTGATTCTTCTGCTACAGTTTTCCAAAATTAATAGCTGCTAATTGGATCCAATATACAGTATAATTGCAATTTACGCCTTTAAGCCATAAAGCTCCATCATCTGCATATAGAGATTTACACACCTAAGTGCCTGTCTCTGAGAGAATATCATTAATCATAACATTAGATAATAAAGGGTGACAAATACGGCGTAGTGGGTTCCCAGCCGTACCAGCACCAACCGTCCAAATATAAAACTCAGACAAAGTCTCGCAGTCTCCAGCTCAATCCTCATTTCCATAAAGCCATAAGACATGGAAGCAGAGTTAGGCCATCCGGCCCATCGAGTCTGCTCCACCATTCACTCATGGTTGATCCTTTCTTTCCGTCCTCCTCAACCCCAGAACCTTTGATGACATGTCCAATCAAGAAACTATCAATGTCTGCCTTAAATGCACCCAACGCCGTGGGCTCTGCAGCGGCATTTGGCAAGAAATTCCACAAATTCACCACCCTTTGACTGAAAGAATTTCTCCACATCTCTGTTTTGAAATGGCGCCCCTCTCTCCTGAGGCTATGCCCTCTTATCCTAAACTCTCCCACCATGGGAAAAATCCTTTCCATAATTCAATCCAAAGCCCTTCCGGACTCCGCCTCCCGCTACGGACATGTAAGACTTAGTTGCTTATTGTCCGTCTTTAATCTCTCCCTTTTCCGATTTAAATTTTGAAATTTTAACTCTATTCAATCGAATTTTTATAACAATAGTTATAATTATGGCTACTTCAAAGAGCACCAGACGAAATCCCGACCCCTCTAACAGAAAATCTAAACAAAGCTGAAGGGTTCTCGGAAGAAGCCCCTTGGGTCAAGAGATTGGAATCTCGAATCACCGGTATCTGCACTGAAATAACTCAACTAAAAGAGAAATTTGAAGAAGAAATTGACTGTCTGAACCTCGATCTTAAAGAAGTGAATCGAAATGCGGCTGACCTTTCTTCTCGTTTGGATAAGGCTCAACAACGGATCGTGGATTTGGAAGCTCGATCGCGTCGGAATAATATTCGAATTGTTGGATTAAAAGAGAAGTCAGAATCTGACGCCACACTGGATTATTTTGCTAAAATCTTTCAGTCTTTACTTCCGGAGGTTTGTTCGCAACCCCCGGAGCTTGAATCGGATCACAGAACCGGTGCATTAAAATCATTGGATGAAGGTAAAAACAGGCATGTTGTTGTGCGTTTTCTCCGTCTTAGAGACAAGGACCGCATTATTAAGCTTGCAAGAAAACAAAGATTATTTCAATTTCAAAGTTCAGAAGTTCGTTGATTTTCAAGATTTTCCACGTGAAATTGTTAAGAAACGTGCTGCATTTGTCTCTTCTATGAAATTAGCGTTTCAAATAAAGCTCTTTCCATTATTACAATAGCCAGCCAAGTTAAGGCTTTTTGGTAAAAAATCTGGAGTTTGTATTTTTGATGACCCAGCCGAAGCATTGCGTTTTATTAACTCTTTGCCTGACGAGTCCGATGGCGAATCGGAAGTTTGAATAATTTATAATAATTTGAATGTCTCGTGGTGTAAAGCGATGAAATTGGAAGATTTGATGGTAATGGAAAGTTTTTACCTTAAAATTTATTCTCAGCTTCGAAAACGACTGGTTCGGATGGTTTTAACCTTCGAAGATATAGCAGGAGAACTGTTGAAAGAATGTAGATAATTCTGAACCATCTAGTTTTTTTTTTCTCTGCAGCATTTAAATGAACCAACTTTTTTTTTGTTCTGCATGCTTTTTTAAAGTTTATTGTTCAGTAATTGCTTGGATTTCTGTATGTTTTAAAGAACGACTGGATAATTCAAAGATGGCGATTGTTTTCCCTATTGTGCAAATACTTCATTCACGACGAGTCTGAAGCCTGAAGTTTGAATGATTTATAATTGCTTGAGTGTCCCGCGGTGTAAAGACTGATAGGATTTGAAGATCCGGTGGCCACAGAATGTTTTTAGCTTAAAATTCTTTTTTTATTTCTGAAAAAGACTGGTTTGGACGGTTTTAACCTCAGAAGATATAGTGGGAGAACAGTTGATAGGCTGTAGTTAAGTTTGTACTATCTAGAACTTCTTCTTCTTTTTGCAGCATTTAAATGAATTGATTTTTTTTTATTCTGTGTGCTTTATTGAAGATTTCTTAAGTAATTATTTGGTTTTACTTGTGTTATGAAGACAGATTGCATACTTTAAAGATGGCGATTGTTTTTGTTTTGTGCAAATATTTCAAGAATTGTTTTGGATGTTTTTCTTCCCTTATCTAATACTATGAAGGTTACTTTCAATTGAAGGTCGTTTTGTTTTATAGGAAAAACACTATCCTTTCAAGTTAACTATACTGAGATATATGTCGACTGTAATGAGATTTATGTCCGGGAGAGGGAGACAGAGATTACTTTTTTATTATTCACGTAGGCGGAGCTATAACAGCATCGATGCTTTTCCTGGGGCTTGCGTCGATAGATATCGACTTTTTTTTTCCGGGCTTTGTAATTTGGGTGTTTTTTTTACCCCCCATTATGGAATCCCGGATTATTTTTATTGTTGTTCATCTCCGCCATTTTCGATCCCTTTATCCTTAAAATATTTTAACTAAAATAATCTCTATCAATCAAACGGGCTTTATTAAAGGCCGTTCTCCCGTTCCCCCACCACCATTCTGCAATCCCTTCTCCCTCAGATCCCATCGTCAGCTCCTGGGCCCTCAGAGGCTCCATCTTCCTCTCACCCCAACCCTTCCCTCTCCACTGACACGACCAGCCTCCCTCCCCCCTCTGATCCCATCTCTCATCCGTGCCGGGTCTTTACCATTCCCTCCGACCTTCAACTCTCTGAGGCAGAGCGCTCTGTCCTCAGTAAGGGCCTCAGCTTTATCCCTCTTCGCCCACACCTCAGCGAGTTCCGCGTACGCCATGACGCTGAACTCACCTTCCGCCGGCTCCGTCTCCGAGCTTATTTCTTTGGCAAGGACTCTCCTACCCCCACCAATGACCCCTTCTCCCGTCTTCAACCCTCCTTCTCTTCATGGACACCCCGCTCTGGTCTTCTGCCTGCCCTGGATCTCTTTATTGCTAATGGCCGATGGGATATCAACCGTTTTGACTGCACCACACCCTGTTCCAATTCCAACCTAACTCCTTCCGAACGGTCTGCTCTCCGCTCCCTCCGCACCAATCCCAACCTCACTATAAGACCCTCTGATAAGAGGGGAGCTGTTGTTGTCTGGCGGACTGACCTCTACCTGGCCGAGGTACAGCGACAACTCTCTGATACCTCCTCTTATTTACCCCTTGATCATGACCCCACTAAGGAGCACCAGGCCACTGTCTCCTATACCATCACCAAACGTATCAGCCCTGGGTATCTCCCATCCACTGCCACCAACCTCATAGTTCCCACACCCCGCACTTCCCGTTTCTACCTCCTACCCAAGAGCCACAAACCTGCCTGTCCAGGTAGACCTATTGTCTCAGCTTGCTCCTGCCTCACTGAACTCATTTCTGCATACCTTGACACTGCCTTATCCCCCCCCTTGTTCAATCTCTTCCCACCTATGTTCGTGACACTTCTCACGCCTTGAAATTTTTTCAATGATTTTAAATTCCCTGGACCCCACCGCCTTGTTTTCACCATGGACGTCCAGTCCCTATATACCTCCATCCTCCACCCGGACGTTCTCAAAGCTCTTCGCTTCTTTTTGGATTCCAGACCTAACCAATTCCCCTCTACCGCCACTCTCTTCCGTCCAGCGGGATTAGTTCTTAATCTCAATTATTTCTCCTTTGGTTCCTCCCACTTCCTCCAAACCAAGGCTGTAGCCATGGGCACCCGCATGGGTCCCAGTTATGCCTGCCTATATGTTGGCTTTGTGGAAGAGCCCATGTTCCAAGTCTATACGGGTATCCGTCCCCCTCTTTTCCTTCGCTACATCGACGACTGCATTGGCGCTGCCTCCTGCACGCAGGCTGAGCTCGTTGACTTCATTAACTTTGCCTCCAACTTTCACCCTGCCCTCAAATTTACCTGGTCCATTTCCGAAACCTCCCTACCCTTTCTTGCTCTTTCTGTCTCCATCTCTGGAGACGGCCTATCTATGATATCTACTATAAGCCTACAGACTCTCACAGCTACCTGGACTATTCCTCTTCCCACCCTGTCTCTCGCAAAAATGCTATCCCCGTCTCATAATTCCTCCGTCTCCGCCGCATCTGCTTATCATTCCAGGACGAAGGAGATGTCTTCCTTTTTTAAACAAAGGGGCTTCCCTTCTTCCACCATCACCTCTGCTCTCAAACGCAACTCTCCCATTTCCCGTACATCTGCCGTCACCCCATCCGCCCGCCACCCCACTCGGGATAGGGTTCCCCTTGTACTCACCTACCACCCCACCAGCCTCCAGATCCAACGTATAATTCTCCGTAACTTCGCCACCTCCAACGGGATCCCACTACCAAGCACACCTTTCCCTCCCCCCCCCCCTTTCTGCTTTCCGCAGGGTTCGCTCCCTACGCGACTCCCTTGTCTACTCGTCCCCCCCGCCCCCCATCCCTTCCCACCGATCTCCCTCCTGACACTTATCCTTGTAAACGGAAAAAGTGCATCACCTGCCCTTACACTTCCTCCCTCACCACCATTCAGGGCCCCAGACAGTCCTTCCAGGTGAGGCGACACTTCACCTGTGAGTCGGCTGGTGTTGTATACTGCGTCCGGTGCTCCCGGTGTGGCTTTTTATATATTGGTGAGACCCGACGCAGACTGGGAGATCGTTTCGCTGAACACCTATGCTCTGTCCGCCTGAGAAAGCAGGATCTCACAGTGGCCACACATTTTAATTCCACGTCCCATTCCCATTCCGATATGTCTATCCATGGCCTCCTCTACTATCAAGATGAATCCACACTCAGGTTGAAGGAACAACACCTTATATACCGGCTGAGTAGCCTCCAACCTGATGGAATGAACATTGACTTCTCTAACTTCCGTTAATGCCCCTACTCCCCTTCTTACCTCATCCCTGATATATTTATTTTTTTTCTCTCTCTGTCCATCACTCTGCCTGTTCTCCATCTCCCTCTGGTGCTCCCCTCCCACTTTCTTTCTCCCAAGGCCTCCCGTCCCATGATCCTTTCCCTTCTCTACCTCTGTATCCCTTTTGCCAATCACCTGTCTGGCTCTCAGCTTCCCCCCACCCCCTCCGGTCTTCTCCTATCATTTCGCATTTTCCCCTCCCCTCCTACTTTCAAATCTCCTACTATCTTTCCTTTCAGTTAGTCCTGCCGAATGGTCTCGGCCCGAAACGTCGACAGTGCTTCTCCTTATAGATGCTGCCTGACCTGCTGCGTTCCACCAGCATTTTGTGTGTGTTGATTAATTTTCTAGCATCTGCAGATTTTCTCGTGTTTGCATACTACTGGGTTTCGCTTTGAAGGAAGTAAACCCTGTCAGAGCTGCTGTACATCCGATGTCGCCCCCATTCTCGTTCGAAATAGTCTCTTCTCGCTTTAAGTAGCCCTGCGCAAGTCATACCCGGTTTTCTGGTACAGACCTGTGTCGGCGGATTTGAATGCCACAGATTTAGGCTTCAGCAGACGATATACCTCATGGTGCATCCACAGCTTTTGGTTTGGGAATGTACAGCAAGTCTTTGCTCTTTGCACGTTGAACTTTGTTTTTCCTATTGTTTCATGCGGAGGAAGATATTTTGTGAACTGTTTGAAATGATTGTAAACTGTTGTGCATGTAGGGATGCCCTCGGCTTTGGGGGATGCACAAAGATTTGGGGATGGGCATGGCGAGTATGGATTGAATTAGAATTTCATTGTCGAGGAAGCCATTTTCTGAACTGTGACACGATTCTGCTTCTGAGATAATCTAAAGTGCATCTGGGGTGTCAGCGGATTTGGGGTGCGCACTGAAATGGGGATAGCGTACATTTAGGGATTTGGGGTGCACACTGAAATGGGGATAGCGTACATTTAGGGATTTGGGGTGCGCACAGAAATGGGGATAGCGCACATTTAGGGATTTGGGGTTGCGCACGGACACAGGGTGTATTCATTCTCCAATATGACATTGCGCACTGATTCGCGAATTGTGCAGACTTAGGGCTGTGTCGTCCAATATGGAGGTTCACATGCGGCTGTACACGGATTTTGAGTGACAGCCAGAATTGGATGTGTTGGCCGATCTGGAGTGGGGATTTTTAATACTGAGACCGCCATTTCCTGAACTGTTTGAAATAATTCGTGCTCTGAGGGTTATGTTTGCGGGGGATGTCAGCATGTGTGGGTGCGCAGAGTTGGTGATTGAGCTATGGATTGGTGGTTTGTAGGCACATGACTTCGGGGGATGCATACGGATTTGGGGGTGTGCGCAGAATAAGGGGTTGTGTCGTCGAACATGAGGGCTCTCCACTCAGCCTTAGATCTCTCGGACAATAACAATACACAAGTCAGGCTGCTGATTACAGCTCAGCGTCCAACACAATCAGACCCTCAATTGTAATCAACAAGCTCCAAAACCTGGGCCTCTGTACCTCCTTCTGCAACTGGATCCTCACCAGGAGACCCCAGTCTGTGTGGACCAGAAATATAATCTGCTCCTTGCTGACAATCAACACTGGCACACCTCAACGATGCGTGCTCAGCCCACTGCTCTACTCTCTCTACACCACGTCTGTGTGTCTAGGCTCATCTATAAACTTGCTGACGACACAACTATTGTTGGTGGAATTTCAGACGGTGACGAGGAGGAGTAGAGGAGTGAGATAGATCAGCAAGTTGAGTGGTGTCGCAGCAACAACCTTGCACTCAACATCATGAGGACAAAGGAATTGATTGTGGATTCAGGAAGGGGAAGTCGAGGGAACACACACCAGTCCTCATCGTGGGATCAGAAGTGAAAAGGGTGAGCAGTTTCCATTTCCTGCCTGTCAACATCTCTGAGGAACTATCCTGGGCCCAACATATTGATGCAGTTACAATGAAGGCACAAAATCAGCTATATTTCATTCGGAGATTGAGGGGAATCGGTCCGTCACTAAAGACACTTGCAAATTTCTACAGATGTACTGTGGAGAGCATTCTAACTGGTTGCATCACTGCCTGGTGTGGAGAGGCCACTGCACAGGATCGGAAATTGCTGCAGAAAGTCGTAAACTCAGCCAGTTCCTTCATGGGCACTGGACTCCACAGCATCCAGGACACATTCAAAAGATGATGCCACAAAAAGATGGCATCCATCATTAAGGACCCCCATCACCCAGGACATGCCTTTGTCTCATTGCTACCATCAAGGAGGATGTACAGGACCCTGAAGACACACTCAATGTTTCAGAAACAACTTCGTCCCCTCCACCGTCAAATTTCTGAATGGACAATGAACCCATTAACACTTCCTCAGGATTTTCCCTCCCGTTTTGTACTAACGTTTAAATTTAATTTATAAATACTTACTCTAATTTATACATTTTATTACCATGTATTGCAATGTACTGCTGTCACAAAACAACAAATTTCACCACATACGCCGCTGATATTAAACCTGATTCTGATACACAAACACACACAACCGGGCTCAGACATACAACACTCTCACATTCTTCCCTTTGTGACACCCTGCTTGCTCCGTGTCCCCCGGTATGAAGCTCAAACTGTTGCAACACCTGCCCTTTAAATTCATGGCTGAGGCTGTGTTGTGTCTGTTCACTGTTTAAGTTCGATATTAAATGAAGAGCATTGAATGGGAAGGAAGGTTTGAATACAAGAATAAAGATCTCCTCTGAAGGTATATGGGGTCCTGGTGAGAGCGTACATGGAACACTGTGCACAGGTCTGGTCTCCCTCCCAGAGTCAGCCTGTGGGATGAAGGGAATGAAGAGAAGGTTTCAGAGATTGATTTCGGGGTTGCGGTAGTGTCCTCAGAGAGATTACACTGACTGGCCCTGTCTCAAAATTAGAGCGATAACAAGTGGTCTGACTGAGACAGACACAGTCTCACAAGGTATTGACAGGGTGGGGGCAGGAATGACGTTTTTCCTCACTGGGTGTTGAATCAGGGGTCACAGACTCAGAATCAGATGTCAGCTCACAGAACTTAGAAGAAGAGTGCGGCGAATCTTTGGATTTTTTCCATA
This sequence comes from Hemitrygon akajei, assembly GCF_048418815.1. Taxonomy (NCBI): domain Eukaryota; kingdom Metazoa; phylum Chordata; class Chondrichthyes; order Myliobatiformes; family Dasyatidae; genus Hemitrygon; species Hemitrygon akajei. The sequence goes on from NW_027332071.1 coordinate 688,990, forward strand.
AGTTTTCTAAATTCAACAGGCATATTGAAGGGCTGAGCGAAGATGGGAACGTTGCAGGAAAGTGGCGCTGAGATCAAAGATCAGCCATGATCGGAGTGAAATGCCGAACTGGCGCAAGGGGCCGAATGGCTACGCCTACTCCTGTTTCCTATTTTCGAAAGCACGAATTTACCTTTGCGCCTTGTTCTCCCTTGGCCTTCAGCCTGTCCGATTGCACAGGGGAGCGGTGAGAGCACCGGAGATCCATCGGCAGCCGCTGCGGGTCAGACCCGGGCTCACAGCGGCAGGAGACAGGTCTGGGAGGAAAGTCCCGACAACAGGCCCCGATTCTCGGCGGGGATAGACCGGGCACCCTCCGTGTAGCTGAAACATCTCACGGAATCTCCGCCAGTCTCTTTACCTCTGCCATGGGAAGGATTCACCCGGCTGGTGTTGCAACCTTTACCCGAAATTTAACTCCCAATCTCCGGCATCTCCTCGGGTCCACTCGCTCTCAGTTCCAAACCTCAGACCACTCCGAACATTCAGCATCCCGCCCACTGACACCCCTCAGCCAATAGGAGCAAGACTTCCCTGGCGGTGCCGTTGATTGGCTGTGAGTGTGTCTGAAGACGGACTGCTGCTGGGAGCTGGAGCTGTCTTTCACAGTTTGTTCACCGAATCACAGCAAGTTCCCCGAGGCTCAAAGTTCAAAGTAAATTTTATTGTCAGAGTACAGATAACTCACCACATACAACCCCGAGAAGCATTTTGCTGCGGCGATGGGGAGAAAATCTGCAGGATAGTAACTATGACTGGATCAGTGAAAGACCAGCCAGAGTGCAGACGACAACAAACTGTGCAAATGCAAACAAATAAATAGCAATAAACAACAGGAACATGAAATAACCGCAGCGGCTGCCGACGGATCTCCGGAGCTCTCACCGCTCCCCTGTGCATTCTGACAGGTTGAAGACCAGGGTAGAACAAGTCGCAAAGCTAAACACCTGGATTAGAAAATAAGAAACAGGCTATTCGGCCCCTTGCGCCTATTCTGCCCTTCACTTGGAACATAACACTATAAGACCATAAGACATAGGGGCAGAATTAGGCCATCTGGCCCATCGAGTCTGCTGCGCCATTCAATCACAGCTGACCCTTTTTTTCCCTCCTCAATCCCAGTTCCTGGCCTTCTCCCCGAAACCTTTTAATGTCATGTCCAGTCAAGAACCTATCAACCTCTGCCTTAAATACACCCAACGAGGTAGCCTCTACAGCTGCATGTGGCAACAAATTCCACAAATTCATCTCGCTTTGTCTGAAGACATTTCTCCGATTCTCGGTTTTGAAAGGGCGCCCCTCTATCCTGAGGCTGTGCCTCTTGTCCGAGACTCTCACACCATGGGTAACATCTTTTCCACATCTAACTCTTCTACCTGTTAACATTCAAAAGGTTTCAATAAGATTCCCCTCACCATTTAGAATTCAAATGAGTACAGACCCAGAGCCATCAAATGTCCCTTTCATACCTGGAATAATCCTTGTGAAATTCATCTGAACCCTCTCCATGTCTGACCTTTGACCTCAACACCACTTTCCCGCAATGTCCCCATCAGCGCTGAGCACCAGAATATGTCTATTAAATTTAGAAACCCTGTGGAGGAGATTCCAAAGATTCGCTGCACTGGTGAGGAAATTTCTCCTCATCTCAGTCCTGCTGAGGTGAAATGTGATATTCAGTCTGTGAACCCTGGCTCCACAGCCCAGCCCGGGGAAACATCATTCCTGCCCCGACCCTGTCAATATCCTGTGAGATTGAGCCTGTCCCTTTTACTTCTCTAATTCTGAGACAGGCCCAATGCGATCAGTCTCATTCAAACTACCTCCGATTTCACTCATCTTGATACGATGGTTGGTTGTGGGAGCATCTCAACGGACGGTAAGTGAGTGTAGTCATCCTGTGTTGTTCCCGAGCCTGATGGTTGAGGGGTAGTAACTGTTCCTGAACCTGGTGTTGCGAGTCCTGAGGCTCTTGTACCTTCTCCCTGATTGCAGCAGCGAGAAAAGAGCCTGGCCTGGGTGGTGAGCATCTCTGATGATGGATGCTGCAATACTCCGACAGCGTTTCATGTAGATGTGCTCAGTGGTTGGGAGGATCCACCCGGGATGTACCGGGCCGAAACCAATACCTTGTGTCGGTTCATCAGGAAGGCGATGAACTACTTTGATGATCGGGAGACATACTGGGGATATGGGGGAGAGGGTCCCTCCCAGTCTGATCCTCACTGCATGCACAGAGATCGCTCCCACATTACTGCCCCGAGATTACTGCAGTGAAGACGACACGGTCACTCACCTCTTTGCTGACTGTGGACTGGCGAAGATCTGTGGAGAAAGATGCAAGGGCCTGTGCCACAGCAGCTGCGTGACAGAAGGCTCACTCATCCTCGGGTAAAGACATTGCACGGTTTATCCCTGTGAATATTTCATGGCAAATAATGTTTATGTTAAAAAAAAAACATCAACATCTGGGCTCTGTCCAGAATTGTGGAAACTGGCCTTTCACTGGAGCTGGGACAGACATGGGTAAAGTCAGAAAGTTTCTTCAGGACTTCACCGACCAAAATTATCTTTTCCACCCTGTGACGTAGAATGTCCAGTCCTGGACGTTTCCCTGCAGACACAGCATCTGTCTTGTCATAGACAATACGCTCTCGACATCCCCACTTTAATGGCATGAACTAATTTAATAGTTGTTTTAAATAGTTACTTAACCCCGGTTTTATACCCCAGTCTGACTCTTTACACCGCGAGAAAAAAATTAAAAACCGAGTTGCTGGAGGAACTCAACGGGTCATGCAACATCTGAGGGAAATGGCAATCGAGATTTCGGTTTGAGACAGTCCAGCTGAAGGATCTCGACCTGAAAGTCGATTTTACATTTCTCTCCACAGATGCTGCCTGAACCGTTCAGTCCCTCGAGTTTGTTACTCGAGATTCCAGCATCTGCAGTCTCTTGTGCCTCTCTTTTCAGAACTTGTCCCTTTCCGTCCTGCCTCGGACTGAACCAGGCTCTTCTCTCCGGCTTCATTTCTGTTCTGCTTCTTCTTTAGTCAATCACTCCTATGGAGCACAGGCCGCCAACAGCAGCTCGTCAGACTCCCCTGTCCAGGGCGAAGGGTACTGGCCCTGTGGCTTCTCCTTTCACTCCACGAATTCAATCGTCTTCCAGGGAAAGGTCCGTCCGATCTCATGGATGAGGCCTTTCAGTTTGAGTTCTGTGCACTGCCACTTTTCGGGATGAGGTTGCAAACCCAGGCCCAACTCCTCTTCTTTCGCAGCCGGGCGTAGGCAGTCCATGGCCGAGTTTTCATTTATGTTCTGATCTGTTTAATGTATTGCTGATCCCACCCTGCGATGGAAATTACCACTATTACTTCCCACTGAACACATCCAGCAAAAACATGTTCATTCCACGAGTCTGCAGCGCGCGTAGTGGACAGTCGCGGTACTGCAGGGGATCAGCAGCTCCCGGAAGTGAAAGCATTCTGAATAAGGAAGTGCTGGAAGTTAACATGGCTTCGAAAGGACAGGTCGAGAGTTGGACCGAGGAGACAATTTGTCCCGTCTGCCTGGATTTCTTCACCGATCCGGTTATATTGGAGTGCGGACACAACTTCTGTCGCTCTTGTATCACACGGTGTTGGGAAAGGGGGGAGAGAAACTCCTGCCCAGAATGTAGAGCGGTGTTTGCTGACCGCACCCTCAAGGTCAATCGGGCCTTAGCAAATCTGGCCGAAAAAGCTCGAAATCTAAACCTGAATCCGAAAGGGAAGGAAAGTAAACGTCACTGCGAGGAACATGAGGAAGAACTGAAGCTGTTTTGTGAAACGGACAAGACACTAATCTGTCTGATCTGTAGAGACGCGCAGGAACACAGAGAGCACCGCTTCAAGCCGATTAAAGAAGCTGTTAAAATCTGCAAGGTAAAACTAACCCTGAATCGATACTCACTCCATCCTCAACACCGCACGAGCCTCCATAACCAACATATCGTTCTTCGCAACATATCGTTCCCCATCCCCAAAGGGATTCCACCAACAAGCACATCTTTCCGTCCAACAACCCCCCCTCCACTCCCTCCACACAAGTCTCCAGGCTCTGTAGGGATCGCTGTCTACATAACTCCCTTATCCACCAGATCCTCTCCACTGATCTCCCTCCTGTCACTGATGCCTGCGAGCGGGACAATAGCAACATCTGATTCCTACACCTCCTCCCTCGTCATCACGCAGGACCCCATCAGTTGCATTCCTCCCGTTTCTAACATGATCGATTGTCCTTTCGTATCAGATTCCTTCTTCTCCAGCCCTTTACCTCTTCTACCTGTCCCCTCTCAGCTTCTCACTTCATCACCCTCCCCCACGTTCCCCCTCACGTTGTCTCACCCGTCACCTGTCAGCTGGTTCTCGTCCCCAACCTTTTTATTCTGGCTTCTGTCCCATTCCTTCCCAGTCCTAATGAAGGGTCTCATCCCGGAACACCGACCGTTTATTTCCCCTGAATAGATGCTACCTGACTCACTGAGTTCCTCCGGCATTTTGTGTGATAATCGGGTTTGATCACCTGTTTATTTTGATGCATCTTTGTTTCTATTTCCTTCACTCTCTGACTTCCAGGATCAGCTAAAATCTTCCTTAGACTCTCTCACAAAAAAGAAATCAGACTTCCAGGAAAAGGAGCAGCAACAGAAAGAGAAGATTTCCGGAGTTCGGGTGAGGCTTCCTGAGCGGAATTTGTGATATTACTGTAGAGTTTTGCTCCATTTAATGCAGAATAGCCGAGTGTCGCAGCTCCAGTGCCCTGGGCTCGATCCTGACCTCTGCTGCTGTCTGTGTGGAGTTTGCATGCTCTCCCTGTAGCCATGACAGTTTCAGACACTTTCCAAGGACAGGCTGGATGAATGGTTAATTAAAGTTAACCCTGTGAGGGTGGGGAAGGGTGTATGTGAATCAGGTGGGATTTAATGGGTCAATGGGGAGAATAGGTTTCAGGAAAACGTGAGGGAATGGGGTTGATGGGAATGTCTCAGAAGTAGTATGGACCCAAATGGACCAAATGGTCACCATAATGTCATAAGGAAATACAACACAGCAATACAGCAAACTAATCTTCACCTTTCATTTGACAGAAACAGTCACACAGTCTTCAATCCCACATCACATCCCAGTTTGCTGAACTGCGCCAGATTATCACTGAGAAAGAGCAGAGCTTACTCAGGGATCTCAGGGAAGAAGAGAAGAGGA